>NC_080717.1:23996875-24121875 GCF_019097595.1 Hemibagrus wyckioides
CCTCTAACAATAATCACACATATCAATCATGTATCATGTCATCTTTGTAATCCATACTGCATGTTTGTAGTGCTTAATCAAACACACACACACACAAACAAAATACTCTCCCACATTACGTGTACATGTATAAAGCCAAGGAGTAGGAAGGAGTTTCTACATGACTGCAGATTTCTGGTCTGAATCGCCTGGATAAACATCATCACCACAGCTGTGTTCAGACCGTATAAAACACACACAAACTTCTGCTCTGGTTCCTTATGTTACAGGATTCACACTCATCCTGATCATCCGGACATCCTAGTTCATCGGACACTCTATATACATAAACCTTCTAGATCTGCTCCTTTACCTAAGAAAAACTATACATTGAAAGCTTGACTAAACAAATGTGTTTTCAGCCTAGACTTAAACACTGAGACTGTGTCTGAGTCCCGAACGTATATAAGTCACACACACACACACACACACACCGATCAGCCATAACATTATGAGCACTGACAGGTGAAGTGAA
The DNA here is from genome assembly GCF_019097595.1 of Hemibagrus wyckioides. Classification (NCBI taxonomy): domain Eukaryota; kingdom Metazoa; phylum Chordata; class Actinopteri; order Siluriformes; family Bagridae; genus Hemibagrus; species Hemibagrus wyckioides. The sequence goes on from NC_080717.1 coordinate 23,997,390, forward strand.
GAACACTGATGATCTCCTCATCATGGCACCTGTTAGTGGGTGGGATATATTAGGCAGCAAGTGAACATTTTGTCCTCAAAGTTGATGTGAAACAGGAACAATACCAAGCGAGAAAGAAACTGCAAACTATCTTCTAAACTGCAGCTCTTGTGGGGTGTTCTCGGTCTGCAGTGGTCAGTATCTATCAAAAGTGGGCCAAGGAAGGAACAGTGGTGAACCAGTGACAGGGTCATGGGCGGCCAAGGATCATTGATGCATGTGGGGAGCGAAGGCTGGTCTGTGTGATCTGACCAACAGACGAACTACTGTTTCTCAAATTGCTGAAGAAGTTAATGCTGGTTCTGATAGAAAGGTGTCAGAATACACAGTGCACAGTTTGTTGTGTATGGGGCTGCATAGCTGCAGACCAGTCAGGGTGTCAATGCTGACCCAAAAGTGCCAACAATGGGCACGTGAGCATCAGAACTGGACCACGGAGCAATGGAAGAAGGTGGCCTGGTCTGATGAATAATGTTTTCTTTTACATCACGTGGATGGCCGGGTGCATGTGCATCGCTTACCTGGGGAACACATGGCACCAGGATGCACTATGAGAAGAAGGCAAGCCGGAGGAGGCAGTGTAATGCTTTGGGCAATGTTCTGCTGGGAAACCTTGGGTCCTGCCATCCATGTGAATATTAATTTGACACGTAACGCCTACCTAAGCATTGTTGCAGACCATGTACACCCTTTCATAGAAACAGTATTCCCTGAAGGCCGTGGCCTCTTTCAGCAGGATAATGTGACGTGCCTCTAAGCAAAAATGGCTCAGGAATGGTTTGAGGAAGACTTGTGCTCCTCAAGGTGTTGACTTGGCTAGATCTCAATCTAATCAAGCATCTGTGGGATGTGCTGGACAAACAAGTCTGATCCATGGAGGCTCCACCTCACTATACCTAGAGAACTTAAAGGATCTGCTGCTAACATCTTGGTGCCAGGATCTAGTGAAGTCCATGCCTCGACTAACAGGCAGGTGGTCATAATGTTAGATCGGTGTATATATATATATACATACACTATATTGCCAAAAGTATTCGCTCACCTGCCTTGACTCGCATATGAACTTAAGTGACATCCCATTCCTAATCCATAGGGTTCAATATGACGTCGGTCCACCCTTTGCAGCTATAACAGCTTCAACTCTTCTGGGAAGGCTGTCCACAAGGTTTAGGAGTGTGTTTATGGGAATTTTTGACCATTCTTCCAGAAGCGCATTTGTGAGGTCACACACTGATGTTGGACGAGAAGGTCTGGCTCTCAGTCTCCACTCTAATTCATCCCAAAGGTGTTCTATCGGGTTGAGGTCAGGACTCTGTGCAGGCCAGTCAAGTTCATCCACACCAGACTCTGTCATCCATGTCTTTATGGACCTTGCTTTGGTCACTGGTGCACAGTCATGTTGGAAGAGGAAGGGGCCAGCTCCAAACTGTTCCCACAAAGTTGGGAGCATGGAATTGTCCAAAATGTCTTGGTATGCTGAAGCATTCAGAGTTCCTTTCACTGGAACTAAGGGGCCGAGCCCAGCTCCTGAAAAACAACCCCACACCATAATCCCCCCTCCACCAAACTTTACACTTGGCACAATGCAGTCAGACAAGTACCGTTCTCCTGGCAACCGCCAAACCCAGACTCGTCCATCAGATTGCCAGATGGAGAAGCGCGATTCGTCACTCCAGAGAACGCGTCTCCACTGCTCTAGAGTCCAGTGGCGGCGTGCTTTACACCACTGCATCCGAAGCTTTGCATTGCACTTGGTGATGTATGGCTTGGATGCAGCTGCTCGGCCATGGAAGCCCATTCCATGAAGCTCTCTGCGCACTGTTCTTGAGCTAATCTGAAGGCCACATGAAGTTTGGAGGTCTGTAGCGATTGACTCTGCAGAAAGTTGGCGACCTCTTCGCACTATGCGCCTCAGCATCCGCTGACCCCGCTCCGTCAGTTTACGTGGCCTACCACTTCGTGGCTGAGTTGCTGTCATTCCCAAACACTTCCACGTTCTTATAATACAGCTGACAGTTGACTGTGGAATATTTAGGAGTGAGGAAATTTCACGACTGGATTTGTTGCACAGGTGGCATCCTATCACAGTTCCACGCTGGAATTCACTGAGCTCCTGAGAGCGACCCATTCTTTCACAAATGTTTGTAAAAACAGTCTGCATGCCTAGGTGCTTGATTTTATACACCTGTGGCCATGGAAGTGATTGGAACACCTGATTCTGATTATTTGGATGGGTGAGCGAATACTTTTGGCAATATAGTGTATATATATATATATATATATATATATATATATATATATGTATATATCTGCTACAACTGGAGCTTGTTTATGAACATCCTGACAGTGAGGAATTACAATAATCCAACTTAGTGGTAACAAAAGCAAACTAGTTTTTCTTAGCCAGTAGCAAAGTAAATGTAATTTAATTCTGTACTTAAGTATCTGTATGCATCTCTCATATTTACAGTTACAGCACAGCAAGCAAATACACACCCATGGCCCATGGCCTTACCTGCAGGATTTGTTTTAAGTTGTTGAACTGAAGAAAGACTTTTTCATATTCAGATACCTGCTCTGCCCACCTCAGTAACATACGATTTTATCTAACAAAGAATTCAACATCATATTCGCAACAACTTAGAGGTGAGCATGTCCTGTGATCATCATAATGGTCATTTTCTTTAATATGAAATCTAAGGTTAGCTCGCAGCAGTGAATTTTATTGTGTACATGAATAAGTCTGTCATTATCTGAATTATGTCTTGTATGACTACTTATGCTTTTAGCTAAGTAAGCTAACGTAATCATTAACTCTTGAGCAGCCTGTATATTAAAGTTACTGATGATATACAGGAACACAATAACCCAATAGCTCAACTTTTATTGTTGATATCTGACCAGTCACCCGGTAAAATTTGTTTTTTACGTAAAGCAGGATAAGATAAATACTGCACAAATACCGTAACTGCCTGTAATCACACACCAAAGTATTAGTTAATAAATACTGAAATACTGACTCTGCTGAATTTCAACTTTTTTTCCCCTCTGAATCTGTAGAGCAGCAAGTTTCTGTTACAGTCAATCTGCTTAGATCCTCGCTGGTCATTTGTTTAAAACTGATTCCCAGGTGGACACAGGTGTGTCCAGCGCACATTAGTTAATCTGTATGAGTTACCAAGTCATACTGTCCTGCTGCAGTACTTCATATTGTCTTCTGCCGTGATGGATATATTTTCATTTATGTAGGAAACAATTTCTAAGCTACAGACCCTGTCTTTTTATAAGGGTCCTTTGTGAGACAAACACGCACACACACATACACACACACACACATAGCTGTGTGTCATCAGCATAACAGTCAAATCTAATAGCATGTTTATGAATAATTGGGCCTAAAACAGAACCTGGTGGAACACCGAACATAACCTTAGCATGCATAGAGAAGTCAGCATTTAGATCGATGAACTAATAACGATCAGTCAAATAAGACCTTTATCAGTTTATCAGTCCTCAGATGTTAAACAATTACTGAATGACAGAATGAGTAATAGATGCTTGAGAAGGTTGCAGTAAAACACTCAGCCGTTGGTTGATTCTGATCTGTTTTCAGATCTTTCACTTTTCGGATCTACTAACTTCAGCTTGGATGCTATGTTGTGAACAGAGTGCAAATCACATGATCTCAACTCACTGCATATAACTAGACCTTCTGAATTCAGTCTGAAGGAACAAAATGAAACGCTCATTTCGATTTGATTTACGTACATGTGTTTTTTAAACAATAGCCATTGTCCCAAAGCAGCTTTACAGATATCCAGATACAGATTTATATTTAGATTCCTAAAGAACAATCCAGGAACCAGGCTGAATGTGAACCAGTACACTGTATTGTGTGACACTGGATAGTCTGGTTATAGATCAAAAATCATAATAGATTCAACATTACAGAAGAAGAAGACAAAACGTGTGTGTGCATGTGTGTGTGTGTGTGTGTGTGTACAGAGTTGAGTGAGCAGATTAATTCAATTCAATTCAATTTTATTTGTATAGCGCTTTTAACAAAGAGCATTGTCTCAAAGCAGCTTTACATAAGAAACGACATAAGAAAACAACAAACATAAACATATAAACAGACAGACAGTCCTAGATGTTATCCCAAGTGAGCAAGCCTGAGGTGACTGAGGCGACTGTGGCAAGGAAAAACTCCCTTAGATGGTAAGAGGAGGAAACCTTGAGAGGAACCAGACTCAAAAGGGAACCCATCCTCATTTGGGTGACAATTGTGTGATGCAGATACAGCATGTGTATAGTGTTATGTAAGTCAATAAGGAGGTTGTTGTCCACAGCGCTGCTTGAATATCCCAATCCTCACAAGCAGAACCCGGGTAGAGCTGGTCCATCTCCGGATGCCACTGGAGCCGGCACAGTCCCTGTATGCCTCGGGATGGGTAGAAGAAGGGAAACAATGGAACAGCATTAGCGTAGCTGCTGTTCATAATATTAGCAGTACTAGCTGAATGTGCATTTAATCAGATGTACTGGAGCACAAGGTTATGGGAAGTGTTAGATGTATGCCAGGCTAAAGAGATAAGTCTTTAGTCTACATTTAAACTGGGAGACTGTGTCTGAGCCCCGAACACTGTCAGGAAGACTATTCCAAAGTTTTGGAGCTAAATACGAAAATGCTCTACCCCCTTTTGTGGACTTTGATATTCTGGGAACTACTAGAAGTCTGGAATTTTGTGATCTTAAAGAGCGTGGTGGATTGTAACGTGTTAGGAGACTGGAGAGATAGGTGGGAGCTAAACCAATTAGAGCCTTGTATGTGAGTAGAGCTAATTTATAGTCAATTCTAAACTTCACAGGTAGCCAGTGCAGGGATGATAATATTGGGGTTATATGATCAAATTTTCATGATCTGGTAAGAACTCTGGCGGCTGCATTCTGGACTAACTGTAGCTTGTTTATTGAAGATGCAGGACAACCACCTAGTAATGCATTACAATAGTCCAGTCTGGAGGTCAGGAATGCATGAACTAGCTTTTCTGCATCAGATACAGATAAAATGTTCCTAAGCTTGGCAATATTTCTAAGATGGAAGAAGGCTGTTTTTGTGATATTGGAAATATGATTTTCAAAGGATAAGTTGCTGTCTAATATTATGCCCAGGTCTTCCACTGTTGAGATAGTAGTAACAGTGCATCCTTCTAGATGCAAGCTGAATTGTGAGAGCTTCTGTGTACTAGTTTTTGGGCCAATAAGTAATATCTCTGTCTTGTCAGAATTTAATAATAGGAAATTATCGGTCATCCAATCTCTAATATCTTTAACACACTCAGTCTAGACAAATTAGATATTTCATCTGGTTTTGATGAAATATATAACTGGGTATCATCGGCATAACAATGGAAACTAATCCCATGCCTTCTAATGATGTCACCCAATGGAAGCATGTATACTGAGAAAAGCAGAGGTCCTAAAACTGACCCTTGTGGGACCCCGTATTTCACTGGCACTACACTGGACAGTTCTCCATTTAAATCTACAAAGTGGTATCGATCAGACAGGTAGGATCTAAACCATTTTAATGCCTGTCCCTGCATGCCTATGTGATTAGATATAAGAGTCCTGGAATAAGTACAGGTCAGTTTTTATTAGACAAATCTACAGAATCCAGATTATGTCACGGATGTAAGGATGTGATTTGATTGTCACATGGAATCATCCAACAAAACTTTAGAACTGTGTTTTATTTTCTTGTTTAAAATGACAAAAACCAACACGCATGCAGTGAACAGAAGTTCAGACAGACTGTATAAAACACACACACACACACACACACACACACTGATCAGCCGTCACATTAAACCCACTGAAGGTGTAGTGAATATCGCTGGTCACGGTGGCATCTGTGAGGGTGGTGGAGTTTATTAGACAGCAAGTGAACAGTCAGATCTCGAGGCTGATGTGTTTGAAGCTAGAAAAATGGTCAAGTGTATGCAACTGTATGTGTCCTCTTACAGCAGGATGATGCTCCCGGACACACTGCAGAAACTGTGCAGGAACGGTTTGAACATGAGTTCATGGTGTTGAATCAGCCTCTAAATCCCTCAGAGCTCGATCTAGTTGAGCGTCCATGGGATGTGATGGACAAATCAGCTCTGATCAGCTTCCAGTTCCTGCAAGCGCCTCGGTGCCAGATACCACACACACCTTCACAGGTCTTGCGGAGTCCATGCCACAGTGCCTCAGAGCTGTTGACGTCATTAGGAGGAACCACACAATATCACGCAGGTGGTTTTAATGTCTGGAACCAGCTCAGTAGTTCATAAACTCTGCAGGTCTGAGCTGAGGGAAGAGCTGGTGGTGTGCGATGCTGCTTCAGGAGATCAGTGAGATACACCAGAGCTAAACCACACTCAGATCTTTCTGAGTTAATTGAGGAGCTTGTAGTTATCCACACCAGCGCGTGCGCCAGAGAGTAACTTATGTTACGCCCCCCAAACCTCCCCTCGTTCTTCTGTATGTGTGTGTGTGTGTGTGTGTGACCACTCTCCCCACACCGCCCTCACTGTCATTGCTTTAGTGGCCACGTCTCAAATCCACTTGGTATACAGAAGTGCACCTCTCACACACGCAGGCAAGCACGCCTACACGCACGCTCTCTCCAGCGCGAGCATTCTCACTCCATAAACCGACTCGAAGAAGAGAGCGGTTATCTCACGCGCAGTCGCGCACCCTTCTCCGTTCTAGCGGTAAGATACCACTTTCTTTTTTTCTCTTTTAATTTGGTTGATCTCGCTTGGACTGAAAGTTTGACGTGAAACGGCTTAAAACTTGATGGGGGGGCGATGTGGGGGTGACCCCACCCAAAACTTTTTGCGACATTTTTACCGAGCGCGAGCGTGAGACCCCCGTGTCTGTCTTTCTGTGGGTCGTCGTCTCGCAGAGCTCATATTCAGCTCGCGCAGTGTAGTGTGTGTGTGTGTGTGTGTAGTGTGTAATGTGAGCTATAGAAGCTCCTTTTTTACTTCCAAGGAGCTGAAAACAGAGCAAAAGCAGAAGGCGCATGCAACACGCGCGCGCGCGCTCGCACAATTAATCCGCTTTTCCGCTTAAAAAAAACTTGTTTTTTTTGTCAGATTTTATTTGATTATTTGTTACGGTTACTCTCATGAACACACTGTTGTGTGAATGCGCGGAAAGTGTGTGTGTGTGTTAGTGTGTGTGTGTGTGTGTGTGTGAAAGGGACACGATCGCCACCCTCATGTTTTCAATTTCACTTCTAACAATTTGTCATTGACGTCAACAAAAGTGAATCTGTCGTTTTAAAAATAAATGTACTGAATATGTTTATTTTGACTCGACGCAGTAAATGATTTCTCTCCGAGTAGAGATGATGTGTTTTTTTTATATTGTTACATATATTAATTTCACTGAAACAATCATACTGTGTTAAATATGAAAAAATATACAATCTGTGGATTTAATAATAATTTTAATACATTTTCCCCCCTTTGAGACTACACGATAAATACACAGTGTTTATTCTCACACACTCTGTGTTTACAAGAAAAACTTGAATTATTCATACTAAACACACACACACACACACACACACACACACACACAGGGATGTTTAGTGTGATGGATGCGGTGGAAATTTCATAACAAACCAACAGTAAATGTGTGTGAGAGAGTGTTAGTGTTTGCACTTGTTAACACTTTCAACAATGGACAAAAATGTGTTCTACAAAGTATAAAAAATAATTTAAAAATGACAAAATGTACTTCTTTTTATAGTTTACATCAGTTTAATAGTTACATCTTGTTCCTGTCTTTGCGATACTGTCAAAGCTCTCTTACTGACAGATTACTGTTGTTATTAATAACAGTTCCTGGAATGATGTTGATTGACGTTAATAATGGAAATGGAATGTAGGTAGGTTCCTCTGATGGCCGCGGACAGAGACACACACACACACACATGCATACACACACACACACACACAAAGAGAGAGATATAAAAAAAACATTCTCCTGATTTAAGATAAGGCAGAAGGAGACAGAATTAAAACCCCAGTGTGTTGGGAATTCACACATTTTTCGTTCTTACATTCTTAAGTAATGGAATGTTTGTTATCAGCTTTAGATGATGTGAAACTTTTGTCACTCTGACAACCGTCTGGTCTTTAAAGCCAGAGGTCAGTAGAGTTGAGTGCCTGAGAAATGGCATCCGTTTCCTGAAGAAGGATATCTTACAGATCACGTAGAGAACCAATCTGTAGGGTTCCTCATAGAACTTGTAACAGTTCCTCCATTGGGCAGATGGTAGAACCCTCACAAGCTTTTTCTGTGTGACTCTTATAGTCATTTTATCTGGTGTTTTTATTTACACTACATTTAAAAAAGTTTGAAGCCTGTGTGTGTGTGTGTGTGTGTCTGTGTCTGGCCTCTGCTCCCTGTCCATATGGGGAATGTGAGCTCAACTGGGGGTGGATGGGGGACAGAACGGCTGTGTTTGCCTTACACACTTTCACAATGGTGTGTGTGTCTTGCTGCCTTTATTATACACACAATAAAGATTATTATAGTAATAAAAACACAGAGATCTCTTGACATGGAGAGAGACAATACTGTGAAGTGTAATCTCTTTATCTCTCTCTCTCTCTCTCTCTCTCTCTCTCTCACACACACACACACACACACACACAGAAGTTCATTCAGGGGTTCATGTGTAGTAATGGGGGAGGAGAAAATGAGACAAGTATCAAAGTGAGAGAATAAAGCGAGATGAGCAGACAGACAGAAAGAACTGCAGGAAGACAGACAGGTGATAATAGAGAGAAATATGCATGTGTAAATAGGCACACGGAGAGAGAGAAAGACAGAGAGACTCTGACTTTAAAGCTACCTCTGTTTACATTCAGTCTCAGTATGAAGAGAAAATTAAACCATTATTATAGCAGAGAGACAGACAGAGAGGCAGACACACAGACAGACGTGAAGACAGATCATCAGAACATCCAAAAAAAAGTTCATGGAAACAGCGTGTGTTGGGCGTTGTGTCTCAGTTGTAAATCATCCACAAATCACGATCCTGTAAAACACAATAAGTGTGTGTGTGTGTGTGATAAAGGGAATTTTTCAGTTGAACTTTGGAATGTAGTAGCTGTAGTTTGTCTTCATACTTTTGTCCTGATTAACGTTTTTTTTTCTTCCTCGCTTGAACTCCTGCAGTCTTTTGTCTCACATCTTCTTCCTTCTCTGGGTTCACTTCAGTGAGGGTCTTCCTCAGACACTTCCCTCTGAACATTTCATCATCCTTCCCTGATGGTCTGACTCACCCGCAGAACACACACACACACACATGTACACACAGGAAAGCTGTTATTAATGAGGGTCAGCATGGAGCTGTAAGGTCAGAGTTCACATGCCTTCAGTGTATCTATCAGTGTAAATATATTAAAATTAACACATCCGTGTCCTGATTGTTTGCACACAGTCACGCCTTAAAACCTTACACATTCAGCTCACAATGACACGTACCGTCTCTCTGCCCCCCGACTCACACACTTCCTGATCCTCTGTCTTTATTAATAACACCATGTTCAGCCAGTGCTCCACATAAACTCATACACTGTGCGTGTGTTATTGTAATGATAATTTATTGTGGTGTTTGTGTCTCTGTTTGTGTTGTCAGGCTGCAATGCTGCATTTCCGTATTCCTGCCCCCGCTGCGTTGGTGCTGGTGCTCCTGCAGGTTGGTGTCATGGTGGTGTTTATTGGCTGGTATGGCCATATTACCCCTTTCCCTTCTGAGTCTACCACAGCGACTGGGGGCAAAGTTCATGTGCTGCTGCTGTCGTCATGGCGATCAGGGTCATCGTTCATGGGCCAGGTGTTTAATAAACACCCATCTGTCTTTTACCTGATGGAGCCGGGGTGGCACGTGTGGGGGTGGCTTCAGAGTCCGGCCGCACAACGCATGCGCATGGCAGTGAGAGACCTGATACACCAAATCTTCCTGTGTGACTTCAGCGTGATGGACGCCTACATGCCCATCAACTACAACGTCTCCAACGTGTTCATGTGGAGCCACAGCCAGGCTCTGTGTTCCCCGCCGGCGTGTCCGCCCGTGTCCTCGGAACACACCATGCCACAGATCCCACGGTGTACCGAGCACTGCGACGTGTCGGGGTTGGGTCGGGCGCAGGTGGCGTGTCATACCTACAGCCACGTGGTGCTGAAGGAGGTGCGTTTCTTCGAGCTGGAGTCTCTGTATCCGCTGCTGCAGGACCCGTCAATCGACCTGCGCATCCTGCACCTGGTGCGTGACCCCCGGGCCGTGCTCCGCTCCCGCGAGCAGTCAGTCGAAGCCTTACTGAAGGACAGCTCCATCGTCCTGGGTAGAAATATGCTGAAATCTGACTCACAGCTTCTTGTCATGCAGGAAATCTGCAGGAGCCACATTCGGATCTACGACACCGCCATCCGTAAGGCACCCGACTTCCTGCGAGGACGCTACAAACTGCTGCGATACGAGGATGTGGTGCGAGACCCGCTAGGAGAGGTGCAGCGCATGTACGACTTTGTGGGACTCAAGATGACAGAGCCACTGCAGGAGTGGCTCCATCAAGTCACACACGGCAAGGGCAAGGGGACGCCCAGTGATGCTTTCAAGATCACCGAGCGCAATGCCTCCGCAGTCTCGCAGGCCTGGAGGACGGGTTTAGACTTCAACAAAGTCCAGCTGGTCCAGGAGGTCTGCAAGAGTGCCATGTCTCTGCTGGGTTACCGTCTGGTCAACAGCGAGGAGGAGCAGAAGCAGCTCAACATCGACCTCACGCGCCTGAAAAAGTACAGCTTCTCCTGGCACTCGACTAATAGTTCTGCCACTAAAACGACCTGAGAGAAACTGGGCATCAGACTGGACCTGAGCTGCAACTCAGCAGTTCATCACTTATTTATTATAGCTGGTGAAAAAAGACAGCAAAGATTCATGTCCTGTAGCTTCTGATGAAAAGGTGTGTGTGTGTGTGTGTGTGTGAGAGAGAGAGAGAGAGAGAGAGATGCTAGTTTCTATTCTATGAGAGAATTTAGAGGAACTTTTCCTCATGAAGACTTTCGCACCAGTTTAGCGCACCATGCTGAGGTGAGGCTGTACACCTCCATTCACCTACGACCTACTGCTGTCCAGAACTGTAGGAGGAAGCGGTTTCGGGGTAAAAATGTTGACCAGCCTCATTTATGGATCTGTAGATGGATGTGTGTGGAAATCATGTGTGGGTGAGCCTTTACACAACAAATTTGGTATTTTTGAAAATCCTGTCAATTGAGGAACACCTTCACCTCCTACCCCTGTGTGTGTGTTTGTGTGTGTGTGATGTGATGTGGTTCTCTTCTATGAGATTAATGTAAAGTTCATCAGAATATCATACTGATCATTTTAACACCTTCAGTTCACTTATTTATGTTAAATAAATCCACAATTTACTTAATTCTCTTTATCCAGTACCTATACAGTGGGGTCCAAGTGTCTGAGACGATGAGTGAAAATGTTTGCTTTTCTTTTTCAGATAGATTTTATCAACAAATTATATCATCAGCAGCTTGAGTCGGAAAGTGGACAGTGTGAAATATTTACCTGAGTCTTTGCCAGCGTTCACTTTGTCTCCTTCCTGCTGTAGTGACGGGAGAGACAGTGAGCTGCACAGACTTCAGGATCCTGTAATACCTAACCATCCCTTTTAGATCAGATCCATCAGCGTGTCTGATCAGCAGTAGACGAGCTCAGACCTGAGGAACATCGGCAGTAAACGCGATCGGCATCACACTTTAAATCAGGGACGGTTTATCTTCAATTCTTAATATATTAAAAAGTGGACCCCACTGTATATGGGTGTGACGCGAGTGTGTGTGTGTGTTGATAAATGGCCTTCACCTGACTCCACATCTACCGTGTTGTTTACAGCATAGCTAAAGTGTTTTAGCTACATCTTTTCTTGTCCATGCCCATTTCCATATCTCCTCCCCCTCCCTGTCCCTGCCTCTTTTATTTATCACTCCTGTTCCACACAGTGTTGAAGGTGTTTTGTTTTCTGGTTGCTGGTCTGTTATTCTTGTTAGCAAGCAGTTGAATATTTGTCGGATTTACATGAAGGCATCACGTGAAACAGATGAACTGACAAGATGTTTGGAAATCTTTCAAACAGGTTAATGGTACAGCAAGATCAAATGTCTGATATAGTGTCCCGTACAAGCTGGCTTCCTGTTTGAAGTGTTTCATTTGGTATTTGGTTATAGTAACAGCAAAGACTAAATGTGGTACCAGTGCCGGTGCTGGTGGTGAAGGTGTTGCAGTTCAGCAAAACACAATTAATAAAAATGAAATGTTTATGTAAGACTCCGTTAATGATAGCAGTTAAAGTGAGATTTTACTGTATTTTATAGAAAATATTTACTTTATTCTGGCAAATGTGGTCTGTGTGTGTGTGTGTGTGTGTGTGCCTCTTTTCTGAAATGATGTTGAATCAGATATGAAGGCTCTGTGTAAAAGTGATAATTTATTAGTGTGATTGTGGTTTAGTTTAAGATTATCAGCGAGGGTCGTGTTAACGGTACACAGAGGGACTAAGGAAACAAAAAAATAAATGACTTTACATATTTTGACACTCACACCTGTTTCACCTTTTTTCTGGAATTCTGTTTCATTAAAACTGGACCATGTCCACTTACATAAATTAAAGACAATGACAGACCTTAATTATAAAGGCTGTTGTTGTTGGCAGATGAAGCGCGTGCTTCCTGCAGAGTCGGTAGGCGCGCGCCCGGGTGTCGGAGGAAGAAGAGCGCGCGCCGCAGATCTGCTCGGTCCGCTGACGATGTTCAGTGCAGCTTCACCTGCTCCCTCCATCCCGTCTACATCACCACCCGCGCATGCGCACTGAGCAAACGGACAAACGGGGATTGTTTGTGTTTGATTCCCCCCCTCACTCAGACTTGCAGTTAAGCGTGTCGCAGGTCGCGCTCGTGCACGGTGCAAAGAACAAACGGAGGAGAAAGAGGGTGATGAAGAAGAAGACGATGAAGACGATGATGGCGGCGCGGTGTAGAGGATGAAGGATGGTCGCGGTGGTGTCGCACCACGCATGGCCCGATCAACAAGCCGAAGCTCCGGGGGCGAGCGGGAGGCGCGCGAAGCGGCAGAGGCGCGTGAGTTGTCTCTGGAGGAGGTCCTGCGCTCTTACGAGCAGCCGCTGAATGAAGAGCAGGCCTGGGCCGTGTGCTACCAGTGCTGCCGCGGGGAGCGCGCGCACACAGTCCGGTACCAGTACCGCCACCGCGCCAAGGGGCCCGACTCCATCTTACTGCACAGGGATGGTACCGTCACTCTGCGGCCCGACACGCGCACCTGCACCGGTAAGGCACTCGTCGCTACTGACTTCCGGTCTGCGGCGCGCGCTGCGAGTGTGTGTGTGTACTGCAGCACAGAATAAGGGGTGATGTCACTGAAATAGGGTTCTTCACAGCGTTCTAAGAGGTTCTACTAGGAAGGGAGAAGGAGACCTGAGAGGGTTAAACAGCTATAATAATTATAATAAACATGCATAATAATTCATATGTAAAAGATTAAACTGACAGGTATGTATTTTACAATAAAGATGCATCACCCACAACATCCAAGGAGGTGGAACTGTGAACAGATCAGGGTCAGAAAGTTCACTTCATGATGATGATGATGATGACAAAGTACATCACATTAATAAACATGTTATTGCTGTGCTTATTTTGTCTTCATTCATCACATTCTCAGGATGTAAAGTTACAAATCTCATAGGGGGAGAGAGGGATGGAGGAAGAGAGAGAGAGATGTAAAGAAAGTAAAGACTAAAATGATGCATCATGAAGCTGCTATGAATCTTTATTTCAGATACAGCAACAAAACCCATAAACAGCAGGAGGACCGGATAATTAAACTCACAGGAGTCATGAATTCACTACGAAACTCCAGGAGGAGAGAAATCACTGCTACACACACACACACACACACACACGTACATCTCAGTCACTGACCCATGTGCTGGGAGACTGTCTGCAGCTGTCTGTCTGTCTGCAGCTGTCTGTCTGTAGCTGTCTGTCTGGTGTTAGAACACTAATAATCAGTGGTCAGTTTTGTGTGTTAGCCTAGCATTGTCTCACACAGCTAGCACTGGTCACACACTGCACATGAACAATGCAACATTGTGAGCCAAAGACTTGTGTTCTTTGTGTCTAAGGTGAACTTTCAGGTGAACCAGTCCAGCCACCCCTGCTTTAATAATTTGGGTTGATCCATAGAACTCAAATTACACACATTCATCTCTCCCTTCTGTCTAACCTCACAAAACTGGAGGGAGTGAGTGAGACACTCTCTGTGCTCCAGTGGGAGAGACTGGGGAGAGAGAGACAGTTAGACAGAGAGCCCTCTCTGAGAGCCTGGCCAGTCTGTCCTCTGAGCTCAGGTTGTGCTGATGCTGCGTGTTCATTTCTCCTGTGTGTGTATGTGTGTGTGGTTGTGTGTGTGAGCGCTCTGTGATTTGATCCTCCTCCATTAACTCGATCTGTTAGTGCTGAGTGTGTCTGGACACAACACACACACACACACATACACACACTGCAGAAGTGGGCTGTAGAAGGATGTGTATGCTGATGATAGTTTGTCTGAAATACTGCAGAAATGACTGCAGAACATTACATTGTTAATGTGAAAGTCTAGATATTAGTTTTTATTTTAGAACAGCAAACAGACAAATTATCTCTAGGTATTTCTGCTCACAAACAGACAGATGGACAGACAGCAAGATAGACAGAGCCACAGACTGAGCAAAGTGGAAAGAGGGACATGCAGACAAACGGACGGACCGACTGCATGACTGACAAACAGGCTGAAAGATTCCGAGTGACGACTGAACGGCTGACAGACTAATCAAATGAGAGACAGACTGACTGACAGACAGAAAGATGGACATGCAGACAGACTGACTGAAAGACTGAGTGACTGACAAATAAAAAGACAGAAAGACAGACAGACCCAAGCTGAGATACACAGCATCTGCTTCCTGTATTATGACAAACCCCACCTCCTGTATTATGACAAACCCCGCCTCCTGTATTATGACAAACCCCGCATCCTGTATTATGACAAACTCTGCCTCCTGTATTATGACAAACCCCGCCTCCTGTATTATGACAAACCCCGCATGCTGTATTATGACAAACTCCACCTCCTGTATTATGACAAACCCCGCCTCCTGTATTATGACAAACCCCGCATGCTGTATTATGACAAACTCCACCTCCTGTATTATGACAAACCCCGCATGCTGTATTATGACAAACTCCACCTCTTGTATTATGACAAACCCCGCTTCCTGTATTATGACAAACCCCGCCTCCTGTATTATGACAAACTCTGCCTTCTGTATTATGAAAAACCCCGCATCCTGTATTATGACAAACTCCGCCTCCTGTATTATGAAAAACCCCTTCATCCTGTATTATGAAAAACCCCGCATCCTGTATTATGACAAACCCCGCCTCCTGTATTATGACAAACCTTGCATGCTGTATTATGACAAACTCCACCTCCTGTATTATGACAAACCCCGCCTCCTGTATTATGACAAACCCCGCATGCTGTATTATGATAAACTCCACCTCCTGTATTATGACAAACCCCGCCTCCTGTATTATGACAAACCCCGCATGCTGTATTATGACAAACTCTGCCTTCTGTATTATGACAAACCCCGCATCCTGTATTATGACAAACTCCACCTCCTGTATTATGAAAAACCCCTTCATCCTGTATTATGAAAAACCCTGCATCCTGTATTATGACAAACCCCGCCTCCTGTATTATGACAAACCTTGCATGCTGTATTATGATAAACTCCACCTCCTGTATTATGACAAACCCTGCCTCCTGTATTATGACAAACCCCGCATGCTGTATTATGACAAACCCCGCCTCCTGTATTATGACAAACCCCGCATCCTGTATAATGACAAACTCCACCTCTTGTATTATGAAAAACCCCGCATCCTGTATTATGAAAAACCCCTTCATCCTGTATTATGAAAAACCCCTTCATCCTGTATTATGAAAAACCCTGCATCCTGTATTATGACAAACCCCGCCTCCTGTATTATGACAAACCTTGCATACTGTATTATGATAAACTCCACCTCCTGTATTATGACAAACCCCGCCTCCTGTATTATGACAAACCTTGCATGCTGTATTATGATAAACTCCACCTCCTGTATTATGACAAACCCCGCCTCCTGTATTATGACAAACCTTGCATGCTGTATTATGATAAACTCCACCTCCTGTATTATGACAAACCCCGCCTCCTGTATTATGACAAACCTTGCATGCTGTATTATGATAAACTCCACCTCCTGTATTATGACAAACCCCGCCTCCTGTATTATGACAAACCCCGCCTCCTGTATTATGACAAACTCTGCCTTCTGTATTATGAAAAACCCCTCATCCTGTATAATGACAAACTCCACCTCCTGTATTATGAAAAACCCCGCATCCTGTATTATGAAAAACCCCGCATCCTGTATTATGAAAAACCCCGCATCCTGTATTATGACATATTCCACCTCCTGCATTATGACAAACTCCAGCTCTTGTATTATAACAAACCCTAACTCCTATATGGGCGTTCCTCTCAGTTGCTATGGTTTCCCTGTTAGTGTGTGATATAAGCACATAAACTACACAACTCGCTGTAGAACGACACCAATATCTTTCTTCCTGAAATAAAACTCTGGAAGAAAATCTTGTTGTAATGAAACCCAGTGTGGATTTAAAACGCCTGCTGATGGACTAGAGTTTATCTGAATGTATTGTATAAACTGATGGTGTAAATTACTGTGCTGCTGCAGTTCAGTAACTGAAAGGAAGTGATGTGTGTGTGGGTGTGGCTTCATACTGCAGTGTTTAGCTCCACTCTTACACCAATAACGTATCATAATATCAGCCAAAAAATATTCAAAAATTCCCAAATCCTGCCTGAGGCTTCCTTAAACCTCAGAAGAATTTCAGAGCCAAAACACACACACACACACTCGTCTGTGATCAACAGCTCAACTTTATTACTTAAAGGTGAATTTTAGCCAAATGTGGAACATAAAAATATAGATTTACGATGTAACATGATATGTATGTGGCATTGATTCATCTGCCTTCAGACTTTAGGCCATGCCCCCTACCTGAGTCTGACTAAAGGGTAAAGGGTCAAAAATCCAACTAAATTCAATAAAACAAAATACATCAGTTACTCTGTTAAGAGACCAAACACATTTACAGAGAGACACACACACACACACGGGCACTGTAACTGGACCCCAGCAAACAGATTGCTGGGGCAATGTTGCTATGGTTACCACAGTGAGTACAGTAACATCAGATGGACATGTGAGGTGTGGTGTAACCACTCTTCCTCTGTTATAGCTGATGGAGAAGCTTTACCTGTCCCACCTGTCCAGGAGAGCCAGGTGAGTTTACACCACACACACCTCATTACTGCATGACTCATGTCCCGCCTACTCTCCTCAACACTACTTTTTTCCTCAGTTGGTACAGTCTATGGGTGTGGCCATCTACGGGGCTCTGGACTGGGGATTGGCTGACAGTGAGGAGCGTGACCTGAGTCCGCAGCTGGAGCAGCTGATCGAGTGCATGGTGGCGCAGGAGGACGACGAGTCCGCAGAGTGTCTCAGCAGCACCACCAAGGATGAAGGCTACAGCGGCCCAGAGGATGAAGATGAAGAGGAGGAGGAAGAGGAGGTGGGAAGCGTGCATGCGGTGCGCACTCTCCGGCAGGTGATGATACTGTGTGCCAGGAGGCTGGCAAACCCCGCGGTGGCTCCTGAACACTACCAGGCCGTGTGTAGAGCGCTGTTCCTCGAGACTCTGGAGCTTCAGACCTTCCTGTGCAGGATCAGAGATGCCAAGGAGGTCAGTGATGACAGCAGTATGTGGTATAAGATGTAGGAGGGTGAGGTGGTGCCAAAGTATCAACAAGTGAAGGTGCTATCTCTTTGCTTGTGGCTTCGGAGGAGTTCTGCTGCATCACGCTGAGGAAGAAATAAGGGGGGCCAAACGTATGCAACACCTGTAACAAGGTTAACAAGGCACTGATTATAGTATATTCTATAAAGTACATATGCATGAGCTGTGAGATGGACAGCAGTGAAGCAACGTGTAGAGGGACGTAGTCCTGATAAACACCACACTGCTTCATTTCATTCAAAATCCTGCTGGTGTACTGAGAGTGAAGACTTCCACAGCTTCGTCCTCTGAATGAAAGTCAGATACATGACTACAGGGTGTGTAGCTCTGAAGTCAGACACATGCTCCATTGTGATAGTTCAGGGAGTCCTGATGATCTCATCATCCGTCAGATGTCTAGTAGGATTTGGGATTAGATAGGGTTGGGTTCAAGATTTGTGTTAGAGTTGGATACTGTTGTGGTGAAGTGTTTGTGTGTGTGTGTGTGTTGAAAGGAGTACACACAATAAACAATAGAACAAGTGCACTATGGGAGAGTGAAGACTCATTAGTGATTATTGATCTGTTTCCATCTCTGTCTCTCCTCATAATGGCTCATCTTTTCTCACCTGTCTTACCTCATCCTGAGTCATGATGCAGCTCTGTGTGTGTGTGTGTGTGTGTGTCTGTGTGTAGATGTTGAGGAGGATCAGGACGGAGGAGTCCCAGCAGGAGCGCTGTGCTGCTGAACTGGACAATCTCAAACACACGGACTGGGTATAAACTACTTGTTTACTATAGAAAAAGATGGCTGATGATTTTGTGTGAATTTAATTTCTTTTAACGTGTGTTATGATGTCATGTAGTGGGAGGAGTTTGGATTGAAAGCATTTTCCTCCTCCAAAAAAATGTGTTATATACAGTCTGATCACACACTGTCTACAGAGGCGTTAGTTTGGTTTGTTTGGGTTTGAATGGAAGAGTTTTCTCTTTACAGTGTTTGCTGGTCAGAAGAAACGCAACACTAAACAGCTGAACATTACAGACTATAGGCATTAAAAAATAATACACACTAATGTAGCAACTTCTCTGTCTTTAAGTGTGTGTATATCTGTATATATATATCTGTCTGTGTGTGTGTGTGTCAGGCTCGGTTGTGGGTGCAGTTGATGAGGGAACTCAGGCAGGGTGTGAAGCTGAAGAAGGTGGAGCAGCAGCCATTCGATCCTCTGCCCACTGAGTTCAGCCTCACACCATTCGAGATGCTCATGCAGGACATCCGGTCTCGCAGATACACGCTGCGCAAAGTGATGGTGAGAACACAAACACACACACACAAACATGCATGTGCACACACACACGCATACACAAATACACACACATACACACACACAAATGTGCACACACACACAAAAACACACACACAACACACAGACACACATGCATGTGCGCACATCCTTAAAAACGGAGATTTTCTACTTCGTTTTTTTTATTCTGTCCACACGTCCTACGTGTTAAAAACGCCCTTTTAAGTGCTGTCAGGAGCCTAGCCAATGACAAGCCTAGACAAAACTTTATTAACGGTTACTTTTACTCAAGTGTGCCTTTTTCGTACTTTGTACAACACTGTAATATATATATCTATATATATATATATATATATATATATATTACAGTGTTGTACAAAGTACGAAGTATATATATGTATATATATATATATATATATATATATATATATATATATACACTATATTGCCAAAAGTATTCGCTCACCCATCCAAATAATCAGAATCAGGTGTTCCAATCACTTCCATGGCCACAGGTGTATAAAATCAAGCACCTAGGCATGCAGACTGTTTTTACAAACATTTGTGAAAGAATGGGTCGCTCTCAGGAGCTCAGTGAATTCCAGCGTGGAACTGTGATAGGATGCCACCTGTGCAACAAATCCAGTCGTGAAATTTCCTCGCTCCTAAATATTCCACAGTCAACTGTCAGCTGTATTATAAGAACGTGGAAGTGTTTGGGAACGACAGCAACTCAGCCACGAAGTGGTAGGTCACGTAAACTGACGGAGCCGGGGCGAGCGGGGTCAGCGGATGCTGAGGCGCATAGTGCGAAGAGGTCGCCAACTTTCTGCAGAGTCAATCGCTACAGACCTCCAAACTTCATGTGGCCTTCAGATTAGCTCAAGAACAGTGCGCAGAGAGCTTCATGGAATGGGTTTCCATGGCCGAGCAGCTGCATCCAAGCCATACATCACCAAGTGCAATGCAAAGCGTCGGATGCAGTGGTGTAAAGCACGCTGCCACTGGACTCTAGAGCAGTGGAGACGCGTTCTCTGGAGTGACGAATCGCGCTTCTCCATCTGGCAATCTGATGGACGAGTCTGGGTTTGGCGGTTGCCAGGAGAACGGTACTTGTCTGACTGCATTGTGCCAAGTGTAAAGTTTGGTGGAGGGGGGATTATGGTGTGGGGTTGTTTTTCAGGAGCTGGGCTTGGCCCCTTAGTTCCAGTGAAAGGAACTCTGAATGCTTCAGCATACCAAGACATTTTGGACAATTCCATGCTCCCAACTTTGTGGGAACAGTTTGGAGCTGGCCCCTTCCTCTTCCAACATGACTGTGCACCAGTGACCAAAGCAAGGTCCATAAAGACATGGATGACAGAGTCTGGTGTGGATGAACTTGACTGGCCTGCACAGAGTCCTGACCTCAACCCGATAGAACACCTTTGGGATGAATTAGAGCAGAGACTGAGAGCCAGACCTTCTCGTCCAACATCAGTGTGTGACCTCACAAATGCGCTTCTGGAAGAATGGTCAAAAATTCCCATAAACACACTCCTAAACCTTGTGGACAGCCTTCCCAGAAGAGTTGAAGCTGTTATAGCTGCAAAGGGTGGACCGACGTCATATTGAACCCTATGGATTAGGAATGGGATGTCACTTAAGTTCATATGCGAGTCAAGGCAGGTGAGCGAATACTTTTGGCAATATAGTGTATATATATATACACTACCAGTCAAAAGTTCAGACACACCTTTTAATGCAATGTTTTTTGTTTAGGGATTTATTTTCTACATTCTAGAACAATACTGGAGATTTCAAAACTATGAAATAACACACATGGACTTAAGTAATCCATATGTAATGACCACAAAAAACAGTCAGTTGTTATTTTAAGACACGAAGGTCAGGGGTTCTGGAATAGTTCTTGCAAGAACAGTATTGTCAAGTGCATTTGCAAAACCCATCAAGCACCATGATGAAACTGGCTCACATGAAGACCATCCCAGTAAAGCAAGACCAAAACTGACCTCTGCTGCAGAGGAGAAGTTCATTTAGAGTTACCAGCCTCAGAAATCGCCAATTAACAGCACCTCAGATTAGAGCCGTTATGGAGGCTTTACAGAGCATCAGTAGCAGACATATCTCAATATCAACTGTTCAAACGAGATTATTGTATTTTGGCCGCCTTCAGCATTGTTTTACAATGTAGAAAGAAATAAACATCAGGAAAGACCATTGATTTAGAAGGTGTGTCCAAACTTTTGACTGGTAGTGTGTATACAGTGTATATATATACACACACGCGCACACACACAAACACGCATGTGTGCACACACGTACCCATACAGAGGGGGAGGTTCCATTCTGTAGATAACTCTGTGTGTGTGTGTTACAGGTGGATGGAGACATTCCCTCTCGAGTCAAACAGAACGCTCACGAACTCATCCTGGACTTCATCAGATCCAGACCTCCACTCAAACCTGTGAGTCCCACCCCTTCACATCTCCAACTCAGTTCAGCTCCATACCACAACATCTCCACACCTCCACCTCTACACAACATGTCCACACCTCCACCTCTACACACTTCTACACCTCTGCCTCCACATATCCATCCGCATACCTCAATCTTTACACCTTCTTCTCCATGCCTCAACCTCCACCTGCACACAAATTTCCACACCAAAACATCTCAACTTCTACACATCTCCACATCTTCCTTACTACACTTCCACCATCACACCTTTATCTCTTGTCTCCACACCTTCCCCAGCTTCAGCTCTACACCTACAGCTCCACTTCATCATCTCCACACCTCTACACCACCTCCTCCACACCATCTCCTTTACACCATCACCTTTACACCACCACTTCTACACCACCACCTTTACACCATCACCATTACACCATCACCTCTACTCCATCACCTTTACACCATCACCTTTACACCATCACCTTTACACCATCACCTCTACTCCATCACCTTTACACCATCGCCTCTACACTATCACCTTTATACCATCGCCTCTACACCATCACCTCTACACCATCACCTTTACACCGCCACCTCTACACCATCACCTCTACACCATCACCCCTACACCATCACCTCTACACCATCACCTTTATACCATCGCCTCGACACTATCACTTCTACACCATCACCTTTACACTGCCACCTCTACACCATCACCTCTACACCATCACCCCTACCCCATCACCTCTACCCCATCACCTCTACACCACCACCTTTACACCATCACCTCTACACCACCACCTTTACACCATCACCTCTACACCATCACCCCTACACCATCACTTCTACACCATCACCTTTACACTGCCACCTCTACACCATCACCCCTACCCCATCACCCCTACACCATCACTTCTACACCATCACCTTTACACCATCACCTTTACACTGCCACCTCTACACCACCACCTTTACACCATCACCTCTACACCATCACCCCTACACCATCACTTCTACACCATCACCTCTACACCACCACCTTTACACCATCACCTCTACACCATCACCCCTACCCCATCACCCCTACACCATCACTTCTACACCATCACCTTTACACTGCCACCTCTACACCACCACCTTTACACCATCACCTCTACACCATCACATCTACACCATCAATTCTACACCATCACCTTTACATTGCCACCTCTACACCGTCACCTCTACACCATCATCTCTACCCCATCACCCCTACCCCATCACCTCTACCCCATCACCTCTACACCATCACCTCTACACCATCACCTCTACACCATCACCCCTACACCATCACCTCTACACCATCACCTTTATACCATCGCCTCGACACTATCACTTCTACACCATCACCTTTACACTGCCACCTCTACACCATCACCTCTACACCATCACCCCTACCCCATCACCTCTACCCCATCACCTCTACACCACCACCTTTACACCATCACCTCTACACCATCACCTTTACACTGCCACCTCTACACCATCACCTCTACACCATCACCCCTACCCCATCACCTCTACACCATCACCTTTACACTGCCACCTCTACACCACCACCTTTACACCATCACCTCTACACCATCACCCCTACCCCATCACCCCTACACCATCACTTCTACACCATCACCTTTACACTGCCACCTCTACACCACCACCTTTACACCATCACCTCTACACCATCACCCCTACACCATCACTTCTACACCATCACCTTTACACTGCCACCTCTACACCATCACCTCTACACCATCACCTCTACACCATCACCCCTACCCCATCACCTCTACCCCATCACCTCTACACCACCACCTTTACACCATCACCTCTACACCACCACCTTTACACCATCACCTCTACACCATCACCCCTACACCATCACTTCTACACCATCACCCCTACACCTTCAGCCCTACACCATCACCTCTACACCATCACCTTTACACCATCACATCTACACCATCATCCTTACACCATCACCTCTACACCATCACCCCTACACCATCACTTCTACACCTTCACCCCTACACCTTCACCTCTACACCACCACCTTTACACCATCACCTTTACACCACTACTTTTAGCATAGCACAAATTCTAGCAAGAACACTTGTCTCAAACACTAGTATCTGGGACACATCCTTATTTGTGTGTGTGTGTGTAGGTGTCAGAGCGCAGTCTCCCCCCTCGGCCGCAGGAGCAGCAGTCTCTTCACGATCGTGTGTTAGCCGAAATCCGTCAGGAACACAAACTGCGGCCGGTGGAGAGGCGGAGCTCCAAGAGACGTGCGTCAATCACTCCTCCTTTAACCAATCAGCAGTCAGTCAGGCTCCGCCTCCATTCTGTGTGTCCATTAGTGTAGCATGAACCCTGTATGGTGGTGTGCAGTGGTTGTGTGTGATGTGTGTATGTGATATGTGTGTGTATGATATGTCTGTCTGTGTGTGTGTGCGTGTATGATATATCAGTGTGTGTGTGTGTGTGTGAGAGAGAGAGATATGTTTGTGTGTTTTCATCGCTCTGTTTGTGTTTCTTGCTCCTCAGCGTTTGGTTCTCTCCCCTGTCTGGCTCACTCCTGTCACTGTGACCTCAAATCCACTTCCTGTATTGACCTGTCGGTCACAGGAGGTGGGCTTCGCCCGCTGCCTCGACCTCGTGTGCTGCTGAAAGCCCCCACACTTGCAGAGATGGAGGAGATGAACATGTTTGAGGTATGTGTGTGTTTCAGTGTAACGAGGTAAAAGTGTATGTCAACTCTACACACCATATTTAACTCCTGGATATTTATATATATATATATATATATATATATATATATATATATATATATATATATATATATATGTGTGTGTGTGTGTGTGTGTGTGTGTGTGTGTAGGATGAGGACTCTCCTGATGGTGCTGAGTGTGTGGAGAGTATGATGAAGCGTGATCGTTCATTCTCTGAGCACGACCTCGCCGAGCTGCTGCAGAGCGAGGCAGACCAGATGAGCGCCTCAGTGTGTGTGCGTGGAGAGAGACCACGCTCATACACACACACTGGAACCACACACACACGCCCACACCGCGGTTAGAGCCAAACACACACACACACACACACACAAACAGGTTCTTTGCCATGAATTCCAATTGGATGGTTTGTATCCCGCTAAATACTGAAGTATTATATGCAGTTCCCTGTTATCGCCACAAGGGGGAGACAAAACCTCTGATTTGAAAATTAATTCATTCAGGGAGCAGATAGCAGCCATTTAATTATTAAATCCATTAATCAGATTGTGCGTTAATTCTCTGGCTCTGCCCTGTCTGCAGCTTCGCTCCCTGTGATTGGCTGGTCTCCTGCATCTCCTGCTTGTCGCTCTCTCAGTGAGGTGGAGGAAGTCAGTGAAGCATCGGCACCATCCAAAAGCCTCAGTGCTAACCAGTGGATGGTGAGTTCCTACGTGCCCCGCCCCCTTAACACAAATCTGCTAATAAGTAGAAAGAAGCCACGCCCATTCACATCATCACATCATCACTTCCCTCACACTTCTATTATATCACGCACAATATTCTCTGGCCCCGCCCACTCTCTCTGACTCACTCAGGAGGAGTTCAGCCACCCGGTGGAGAGTTTGGCATTAACCCTTGAAGAGGTCATTAGCGTGCGCCGTGTACTGGTGAAGGCTGAGATGGAGAAGTTCCTCCAATGTAAAGAGCTTTATAACAACCTGCGGAAGGGCAAGGTGATCACTCTCACACACACACACACACACACTACAGTATGCAGTTAATATTTGACATGTGCGTGTGTGTGTTTGTGTGTAGGTGTGCTGCTGCTGTAGGGTGAAGTTCCCCCTGTTTTCTTGGCCTTCTACATGTCTGCTGTGTAAAAGGTCAGTAGGATGTTTGATTTCAGTTTCAGTTTTAATCATTATGGTGTGTCTGTTGTGTGCCTAAGATTTATGAATATTTGCATTACATTAATGTAAATATTTATATATATTATGATAATTCAGGATGTGCAATATGATCACTTTGTGTTTGGGCAACAAAACACTGAGATTTTATCTACGTGTGTGTGTGCTTGTTTATGCCCTCAGGTCGGTGTGTGGCTCATGCAGTGCAAAGGTATTTCATCTTTCATATCTCGGCTTTACACACTTCCTGTTTGTTCCATGATGTCAGTGCGTGGATGTAAATGTGTGTAGTAACAAAATCATGTGATGTGTTTCATGATCAGCGGTTCACTTCACAGCGGGCACTTACACGTACGGTCACTATTTGTGTGTGGGTGTGTTGTGGATTTGCCACTGTTTCTGACTCTGTGTGTGTGTGGGCTAGCATGAACTTGAACTTTTCTCTGAACACAACCCCTGTTCTCCCACACTGTTCCTGTCACAGTTACACATCGTCTAATATGCTAATGGCAACAGAAACTCAAAGGGAAACCGTTAGCATGATGATGATGGCTGTATCCCAAACACTGCTGCGCGACAGATAAATGCTGAGGCACATAAAAGCTTGGTTAGAAGTCATTCTTTGCTTTACACTGTTTGGGATGAAGCCTAGATGGCTGACATTGCAGTACTAGCAATAGATGTTGAAATCTTTAGCTTTTCTCTCTGTTAGCCATGCGGCTGTGTGAGGTGAGGTTCTGGATTAATGCTGATTAATGATTTGTGATTTTCTCAGATGAAAATGCCGTCTAAGAAGCTAGCTCACATCCCTGTTTACGCCGTGGGCTTCCACAGCAGCCCGAGGAGCCACAGTCAGCGCAGTGACGTCTACAAGTGAGTCGGATCATTTAGATAAATTAGCTTATACACACTCTTTTTTACAAACAGCATAAAGACAAGGTGATGTTGGAAACCTGACTGAACCATCCGGGAACAGCAAAATTTGCCTCAAATGTGATGATGATGATAAATCACTAAGAAAATGCACCATATGGCTAAGAAACCCTCACTTAACTAAGCTAGTGCTAACCTAACTTCTGTAGCGTCTTCAGTACTGACAGAAGAGACACAAGGGTTAAACTGGAGTTTAGAAACTCAAGTTAGAACATAGCCACATTATATAATAACTCCGGATAACATGTTCATGCTTATGCAGCGTATCAACATCAGTCAATGTATAAAGTCGAGTCGTTAAACTGCTTGTTGCTGTGTGTCTCAGGTCTCTGCGCTCATTGTCTCGCCGTGCCGTGGAAGATGAGTTTCCGTACCTCTACGTTGCAGGCTGCAGTCTGAGAGACGTTTGTGCCGAATGCACCAAGTTTGTCGCCGATGTCGTTTCATCCAGCCGCCGCAGCCTCGACATCATCAACAACACACCTAAAAGAGAGAAGCTGCGCCCGCGCCCCGCCTCTCATTACATGCCCCCAAGAGGTGGTGTACACTAAGGTTATGATTGACTGAGGAAGTGATCAGTGTTGCTTCACTGCTGGGCTGCTCCTTTTTAGACACGCCTCCTGAATCGTTAGCCCTGCCTTGGAGTCAAGTCATTGATTTGGACAACTGTATTCCTGCCTTCGCACAGTGACCTTTGACCCTTGTGACACTATGACGTGATGTCTGAGTTGCGGTTCTGAATGCTTGGTGCTGTTTTGCTGAGCAGATCCTTTAGACACACCCTGTCATGCCGCAGGCTGCAGTCCCCGCCCTCTGAGTCTATGATCATTGTAGCACTAGAATATAGTGTCTGTGCTCCAGGACCCTTCAGCTTTGTTGAGCAGAACTATTATATGTATAGATGAACGGAGAACCCCGGGTGCAGTCCCCACCTCCTGACCCGAGGTTAGGATATACAGTCTGTCTAGATGAGGAACATGGACCTCCATGTTTCTGCTGTTTGGCTCCTTTATAGCCCATCTTACTCCCTAGCCCCGCCCCTTTCGCAACCTGCTATTTGTTAGTATTGCTCTGCCCACACAAGAACTTGCACCACCATATTCTTGCCTCAGCTTTAGGCCATGATAGAGATGGACATGAAAGAGTGATGGTTGGAATTCTCCCTTGGACAGGCCCATTTAAGCCACATCCTTGATGTGATATTTATTATTATAAACATCAGCATTTTCCTGCCTGGCCTATTGAGGACACACTCTAAATGAGAAACAAAACAGGAAGTGGAAAAACAAGTTTATTGCCTTGATTGTAGCTCGAATGTAGTGTTCACTTCACTGATCAGTCGGACACGCCCTTCCCAGCACCTCCCTCCTTAGCAGATACGGCCACAAGCCAAATTATATGCTGAAGGGCACGATGAAGTGTGCTATAGAGTGTACTAAAATGCTTGAAGCTGCTCTGTAGCGCAGGACTGATGTTCTGAAATCACCCGAATGCCGTTTAATCCGTTTATTCTCTTTTATTCTGCTGAAGTGCAATCAGAAAAAAAAATCCTGCACGGAACCTGAAACTACTGCAGTATGTTAATGAAATCTTCCAAACTCTGACTGGAGTTTATTGCACTATGTAGTGACTGAATGTATCAGGGACTGAAGCCTGTTTAAGAATGTTAGAGAGACTGTACAGCCTGAAATACTGTAACACCTTCATGATGTCACCTCCAACCCTCATCCACCCACTTCAACACCACACCCAGCACCACTCCTCCACCCACACCAACACCACACCCAGCACCACTCCTCCACCCACACCAACACCACACCCAACACCACTCCTCCACCCACTCCAACACCACACCCAGCACCACTCCTCCACCCACACCAACACTACACCCAACACCACTCCTCCACCCACACCAACACCACACCCAACACCACTCCTCCACCCACCCCAAAACCACACCCAACACCACTCCTCCACCCACCCCAACATCACAACTCCACCCACCCCAACACCACTCCTCCACACTACCCCAACACTACACCCAACACCACTCCCCCACACCACCCCAACACTACACCCAACACCTCACTCAGCACCACCCGAACACAGCATTCTCCATATTAGAGCCATAGATAGAGCCTTGATGACATCCATACTGTAAAATGAAAAATTGCCCATAGATGTAATGTGTTCAGAAATAATAATTATTTGTTTGTGTTGGAACATTCAAGTCTAAGAACACTGTTGCTAGGCAACTGGAAAAAAACAGACACTAAAACCAATCTAGCTAATGATTGAGGCAAAAGATTTGGAAAGCTATCAACATACTGAGTGTCAAGACCAATGACTGGATATATGTTTGGATAATATGGCAACATTTACTTCCACTTAATGGAAGTCTCCATCCTGCAAGAACTGGAACCAGACCACGTGCAGTAGATACCGACGGACAAGCAGTGGGTTTTCCTCTCACCCACACGTTAGCGATACGCATGCCCACGATTCAGCTGAGCCTCTACTTGTTAGCTAGTGGACATTAGTTTATTTAAATGTAAGTGTAAATGGCTAATGTGAAGTACTGACTAGAAAAAACAGCAGTCAACATTTACATTTAACACAAACTATTTTTAAGAAAACAAATGGCTGCTCATCATGATTTTCCTCTAGCGTTACACCCGCAGTAAGGTAACCATCTGAATGGAGACCTTTCTGCTACACTTGTTCGGTTGGTGCAGTTTGTTTAAAAAGGAGAGACTTATTAACCTTACAAATATATTTCGAGTGTTCCCTTCAAGATTATATAAGATCATACATTCATTAGTAAATTAATGTGAAACTTAGCTAATGTTAAGTTAGGAGTTAAACTTGTACTTCAACCAGGCCTTAGAACGCCACAGAGATGACATTGCTTCACCTCTGAATCCCTGTCGCAACGTCACTCATATATACAGTCATTGGTTAGGACTGGAAGGCCACAGGAATGATGAGAACGACACAGAACCATAGGGAACGTCAACATTTACCTCAGACGTGTTGATAAATTCCTAAGAAAATGCTCAGTGCAGCTAATTATGTAATAACTGTAATTATGCTTAGCATCGACTGCTAACCCAAGCTTTGCCATAACTGTCACAACTTACACAGAGATTCACTGACACTAGCTTAACCTGTTCTACTGTCGCACAAAGAATCATTAGCATTTGTTTTAAAATGACTAGCTTGTTTAGCTAGCTGGCTAAAGTTAGCAGGAGAATCATGAGCTAGGTTAGCTAGCCAACTTTTTCTGCACATTTTAGCTAGCCGTGTATTAGATTAGACTGTTCACTAGATTAGATGCGTTGATGAATTAACCATCGAGTCACCGACTAAAGTGTCGAATTCAGCTGAACAATGACATCTTTGATTAGCCTGTTAGCTTTAAATGTGTTGTTTTAAAAACAATTTGCCAGTCACAGGACCCAGATGGTTTTTATTTAAAATTTTATAAACAAATAATAAAAAAACATTTAAATTCAGATGTTGTTTCTCCACAGAAACTGAGAATTGGTGGTATTTGCTACGTTTTGGAATTAGTGTGAGTCTGTGGAGATTCTGTAGTGTGCACTCTGTCTACTATCTTGGGCCCTAATAAGGAGATACTATATGCCTAAAACACACACATACACACACACACACACACACACACACAGCTGCAGCTGAAATCTCCACTCATGGTCTGATGTCTTTCGCTTTTTTTTTTTTTTTTTGTAAATGCTGCATATCTGCAATAAATCAGTTCCAAGCTGTGTGTCTGAGTCGCTGTGTGTCTGTGTGTGTGAGGGAGAGTGTGTGAGGGGTGAAACAGAGGTTACACATGTCCTCTGTAAGCATAACCCAGCTGTGTAAAGTGAGCACCAGATTTACAACACCATTAGGTCTGGGTCTGACATAAATATTTATATTTAATAAAGCTTTGATTTGGGCAGCACGGTGGCTTAGTGGTTAGCAGTGGTTAGTGGGCAGCAAGAAGGTCCTGGTTTCGAACAGGCAGGGGGCTTTCTGTGTGGAGTTTGCATATACTCCCCGTGCCTGCATGGGATTACTCCGGGTACTCTGGTTTCCTCCCACAGTCCAAAAAAACATGCACATCAGGTTGATTGGTAATTCTAAATTGCCCATAGGAGTGAGTGTCTGTCTATATGTGGCCCTGCGATGGACTGGTGACCTGTCCAGGGTGTACCCCTGCCTTTCGCCCTATGTGCACAGGGATAGGCTCCAGCAGACCCCCGTGACCCTAATTAGGAATAAGCGAGTATAGAAAATGAATGGAAAGCTTTCATTTTGTTGTGCATTGTGAGTAGTGAGAGTGGTTGCTGTAGCGGTGATGCATTTAGTTAAACTTCACCTAAACGTTTCAGAAATGTGCACAGCAAGACATGTCTCAATGAGAAGAAACGGAAGGCTTTATTTGTCACATGTACATTACAGCGTAGTGACATTCTTTTCTTCACATATACCTGCTGAGGACGCCGAGGTATAAAGGCTTGCTTTAAGATTTCATACATAGAAGAAAGAAAAAACAGTACAAAAATATCAGGCCTGGAATACGCAGAGAACGTTTCAGAATGTGAAACACCTAGATGGATCTGGTAAAAGACATTCCACAAGGGGGCGATAAGGGCACTCTAGTGCAGACAGCTACAGCGGTAATAGCACAGGTTTATCTCACCAACACTAGCTAACTTGGTTATTAGAATTGCTACATATGTATCTTAACTATCATAAACTAATCAACTGCAATAACACTAAAATAGTTCTCACTCTTTTTGTAGGTTTTTATCGATCACTTCTCTTCAGCGTGGTTGTGCAGAGCGCTTACTAAACACACCAGGGTTTACTTTCTGAGCAGACAGACATGTGGGCGGGGCCAAAGTGCACTTATTTGAGGGCGTGCCTATAATATGACTGACAGGCCTATGTAAACACAGCCAACCACTTCACATGGTTTTTCTTGTTTTGTTTTTTTAAATATATTTTATATGTTTGAAGTGCAAAATAACAAGTGACTACTACATCTTTAATAGAAACACTTAGTTGTCAGTCAGTATAGCCAATATAATGTTTGTAGAGTTACATCACTTTTAGCCAGTAGTACCCAAATGAATGGGCCATTTCGATTGGCCAGACTCGTTCCTCCAGCCATACTGTATTTTGATTTTTAGCATCCCCACACAGTGCTTTCCTAAACGCCGCTACATGTTCTTATTAACATTTTACTTCATTTTCAATTCATGTTTATATTTTGTAATAATTATTAAATTTTTATTAATACATTACCTTATTTCAACATAAAAACAATTCACTATAAGGTTTGTGGATACCGCGATATACCGGGAAAATCCGCAAAAAAAAATAGTTATGTTCCAAAGAAAATTCCGCGATATACCAGGACCGCGATATATGAACCGCGATATAGAGGGGAATTACTGTACTGTTAAAGTTATAGAGAGGAAGCGATCTGGCCAATCAGAACAGAGCAGATCAGAGAGGGCGTGACTTTCTCTCTGTCTCTCTCGCTCTCTCTCTCTCTAAGTGGGAGTGTCATGTTGAAGTGTACTTAGTGCGCACTACGAAAAAAACGAGTGTTTAAAAAGTTTTATTATTACTTTTACTTTTATTATGAGTTTAAAAAAGTGGTGACACAAACATGGCGATCTGGACTCGAGCGGACCGGAACGGACAACTGGACCTGCTGCTGCGGGACCGTTGGGTTCGGGTCACCGCAGAACTCACGCGCGAAACTTTGACTTTGACGGCCGAGGGAGAACCGAGCGGGACCGAAGGCTACAGCCCTCCATCCGGGATACGAACCGCCGTGACAAACGGGACCGACCCAGGGAACCAGAACCGCTCTCAGAGCCCAAACTCATCAGGGGAACAGAACCACTTCAAACTGGGCGGAAGTAACGGAGCATCCGGAGAGTACCACATCCACTACAGCAAGTTAATCCGTGATAACGGAGCCAGCCCTTCTGAGTTTGGGAGTCCTGCTTCGAGCTATGGAAGTCCCGGATCGGGGTTCGGGTCTAGACCCGGTGAAACAAGTTCACCATCAC
The DNA here is from genome assembly GCF_019097595.1 of Hemibagrus wyckioides. Lineage (NCBI taxonomy): Eukaryota > Metazoa > Chordata > Actinopteri > Siluriformes > Bagridae > Hemibagrus > Hemibagrus wyckioides. Next base: position 24,030,219 of record NC_080717.1, read on the forward strand.
TATCGGAACCGGTCCGGAAAGTTCGGGTGGTTAAACAGGAGGCGGGCGGCTTGGGAATCAGCATTAAAGGAGGTCGGGAGAACAGGATGCCCATCCTAATTTCTAAGATTTTCCCCGGACTGGCGGCGGACCAGAGCCGGGCTCTGCGGGTCGGAGACGCTATACTGTCCGTGAACGGGAACGATCTCCGGGAAGCCACGCACGACCAGGCGGTTCAGGCGCTGAAGAAGGCCGGGAAGGAGGTGACTCTGGAGGGTAAGAGGCTTACGCGAACGCGGGGATTCTGTCAAGGCCTTCACGTTTGAATAGCAAAGCTAGTGAAAAAAACGCATGCTACCATACTAAATAGCATGTAACCCTAACGCTTACCCTACCTAGCGTACTTTTTTCACATGCTATTTAGTACGAATGAGATTCACCGCATTGGAAGTGAAAATAACCTGGTTGAAATCACGAGTAAGCTAGTCAGATCAGAGCGCGCGCTATTCTGCATTTAGAGGGTTCTGACCCAGATAACTAGATCTATAGGTTTTTCTCGAAGACAGGTAAGTACCTGTAGGTAAGTTTTAAGGTTAATACAAATCATATTTCAGATGCGGTGACGCTAAAATTGTTGCCAGAGCCGCATCCCAAAACAGCATGTAAATAAAAACAAATCAAACACCCCTACAACGGACTGTACCATTCTAAAACTGGTCATATTGCCGATATGATTATGTGACGATGTGATTCTGATATCGTGATATATTAATACCACAAGGCACTTTATTTATGAATGATCAGGTGTAAGTGCTTTTAGAATTTCATTCTTACTCACTTCTTTAGAGAGTGGATGTTAATTTTTTTTAAATTATTTTTCTAAGATGAACTTTGGAAAAAACACATGAACCCCCTTTTTTCTTGATTTATTTTGTTGTATAAATTGCATTCAGAGTTTGATATATGAGTTAGAAGTAAGAATTGAAATAAAATCTATTTAGCAACAGCTTCACCCAGGCGAATCCAATCTAATGTAATGTAGTCTAATGTTGAGTGTGTGTGTGTGTGTGTGTGTGTGTGTGTGTGTGTGTGTGTGTGAGAGAGAGAGAGAGAGAGAGAGAGAGATTGACTGGCATTAGCAGTAGTGTGTAAATGTGCAGGAGGAATGTGTGTGTGAATCGTGATGTTTAGACAGACACTGTAACACATTACTGATGGAAAGCTGAGTGTTTACATACATCACAGTTCCACAAAATCCTCATTTTCTAAACTGTTTGGACATCATGGACTTTATTTCACACATTTCAAGTGGACTAAATTAGTGTTAATTAAAGTATCAGTTCCAATTAAATTTAAGTGTACACGAATGTCTGCTTTTGCTCTGGGATTCAGTCGACTGCTCCTTCAGTTCTGTGCTGATGCTACGAGGCTGAGGTCGCTAACATGTAGCGGAAGCATGTGGAAATAATCAGGACTCGATTCTCCTGGTTTAGTTATGCTGTTTTGTACCTGAACAGGTTTATAAAGTAGACGAATTTAAAAAGAAATCAGATGGTAAGTTTTATCCCCAGATTTCACCTCAGAATAAAGATTTCTGTAATTGTTAAATGATAATTGTGTGTTTCCTCTTCCTCTTTTTCAGTCATCTCCAATAGCAAAAGTGTAAAACAATAAAATAGACGGCGGATAAGCGAGCTTGTCAGAGTGTGTAGCTATGTGTGTGGACTAATCCTGTATGAGCAGTGCTTTATACTCCATGCCTCGGTTTGTCTTTTCACAGAAGACACATACTTTTTTTTTTTTTTTACTCTCCGTTTTAATCTTCACACAGTGACCCAAACAGCGTGGAGTCTGAACTGATCGACACGCAACAATAAACACGCTGAGTCACCCTGAGAAAAGCATTACAGGAAGTAAAAACCCCCAAAAACCACGTGGTTTAGGATGTGTCCTGTGACAGCTCTTTGGTTCCCCTTGTTACAAGGACCGTGTGGGTGGAGCTAGAATTAATGCTGGACAGTGATTGGTCAGATATAATAATTGGCTGCATCCCAAATCATGCACTAGTTTACTACATATTGTTTCATGTATGCGTGCAGTGTTCTATTAATTGTGGGTGGCAATTAGAGGACTGTAGCCATAGACCAGGTGGTGTATAACATCATCATGGGTGTAGTGATGTCATCATCATAACACATCCAGCAGAAAAAAACTCCGCCCACTCACACAGGTACATTGTGTGTGTGATCCGTGAGGCTAGTTATGATGAGCTAACTACTGCTTACTGGATATGTAAAATAAACAGCACTGAGACATCTGGCCAAAACACAATTGTGTGTGTGTGTGTGTTTAGGGGCGGAGCCTTATACTCTCACATTGTGTGACTTTATCAGTTCGTTTATAGTAAGAGTGTTGTGATATGTGTGCAAGCTGATGTAGAACTCACTCTCTGTCTCTGTGTGTGGGTGTGTGTGTGTGTGAGAGAGAGAGAGAGGTTAATATATAACACTAACGAGAAACAGACGTGCTGTGTGAATACAGACAACTGCATCTGGAGCTAGTCCACAGACAACACACACACACACAGTTAAAAGTGAAGTTATATCAGTTTATATAATAATGAATTCTGATTATATACATGTGAGCCTTTAGCCACTGATTTGGGGGTGTGGCTATGTTATTTATGATGCCACTAAATAAACACAGCTCTGGACCAATCACAGTCAGATCTGCAACATCAGTATAGGATGACCGCACCTACCTCATAATATTTAGATTCAAAGGTGTGTGTGTTTGTGTGTTGAGGTTCTTCATCAGTCACAGTGAGGTCGTCAAACTCACTAATGGTCACGTGACACTCATATATTCAGTGTTGTCATGGAAACTTTAAGATATCATTGTGACCCCTTATTGGTGAGCTGGCTCAGAATGTTGCAGTGCATTGTGGGTAAAGTGTGATACTGAAGTCTGGAATTATGTCAGCTTCTTAACCCATCAAACCTTCTTCTAGCTCTAACACACAGAGTGACACAACAATGCCTTAATATGTGATTGTTGAGGAGGGAGTGGATGAGGGAGAGAAAGAGGGGGAGTGGACGAGGGGGGAGAGGAAGAGGGGGAGTGGACGAGGGGGGAGTATTAAAAACTAGATTGGTATAAGTTTTTTTTTTTTAAAATTTTTTATTAACCTTTAATAGATTTGTTTCTTTTGAGATCGTTGTTCTGCTGATTCCCACCTGCTTACACTTTACAGTAGTAGTGTGTGTGTGTCTCAGAGCCCCCTAACCCCCTCACTGATCCACACACTGTAGTGATTAGGGGCTATGTGGTTTTGAAGGGAGAATGTTTCATCATTGTGGCTCTGGCACAAACTGCGAAGGATTATGGGTGTGAGTGTGTGTGTGTGTGTGTGTTTGTGTGAGAGTGAGTGTGTGAGAGAGTCCTGAGGCAGAACTTTTTCTTTTGTTTTTCCTGTGGTAGGTGTTGGGTTCTGAAGTGTTTGAGGCAGATCCAGTTATTTGAGGCTCGGACGGACATACACACACACACACACTCTCTCTCTCACTCGGGTCCTCCTGTGTGATGGCCTGAATAAAACGAGGGCTGAGTGACAAGACTAATGAGTTCTTTAATGAGACACACACACACACTCTGAATGTTCTGGAATGTTCCACTGAAAGCTCTGGCTGTTGTGTGTTATTTAGTTATTAAGTGTTGTTTAACAGGGTGTGTTTTTCCAGATTTGTAATTTTCTACTGTGTATAAATCAACACACACACACACACACAAATATATTATATATGTTAATATGTTCAACATCTCATCTCACTACAGAGCAGTGGTTCTAAGACGGTTCCACCTGTGGATCTAGAACCCAGGCTTTCATTAGGGTCAGTCTGGGATTTTGGAAGTGAAGAGGAAAACAAAAACAGCAAACAATATACACACACATGGATGTGTGTGTATATACACACACACACACACACACACACACACACATTACACTCCAACTTCACCCACTGGAGTTTATGTAAGCCTTCTCTGCATCCAGGAATGACCTCATCTCTGTGTGTGTGTTACTTTCCTTTACACACACACACACACACACACACAAAGACCTGCCCTGGAGTGTGTTGGAGTGTGTGAGGCTGAAGAGTGATTTAATTTGCTTTCTGTACATTTATGGAAAAAACTCAAATCTGTGTGTGTGTGAGAGAGAGAGGGGTTTTAAGGCTTTCAGGGTTGGTGCGGAAATGTGTTAAAGGGGCAGTAATTTTTTCTGAAACCGTGCACAAGTGACTCTCCAGAGCGAGTACGATCCTGACTATACAGCTGATTTCTGTTTCTGCACTGAAGCGGGATTGTTGGTAAAATGTATTGTGTGTGTTTTTCTTCTCTACAGTAAGGTATATTCGTGAGGTGTCTCCTCTCTTTAAGAAGCCGTCGGCTTTATCGGAGCTAAGCTGGGACGGGAGTGACGACTCTCCCAAACACAACATGACCAAAGGCAGGAAGATCATTCCACTGAAAATGAGCTTCATCTGCAGGAACCTCACCATGCCTGACCTGGAGAACAGGTGTGTGTGTGGGACCAGTGTGTGTGTGTGTGTGTGTGTGGGACCAGTGTGTGTGGGACCAGTGTTTGTGCGTGTGAGACCAGTGTGTGTGGGAGACCATTGTATGCGAGACCTGTGTGTGTGTGAAACCAATGTGCATGAGACCACACTGTGAGTGAGACCAGCGTGTGTATGAGACCAGTGCGCATGAGACCACACTGTGAGTGAGACACCAGTGTGTGTGTGTGAGACCAGTGTGTGTGTGTGAGACCAGTGTGTGTGTGTGAGACCAGTGTGTGTGTGTGAGACCAGTGTGTGTGTGTGTGTGTGTGTGTGTGTGTGTGAGACCAGTGTGTGTGTGTGTGTGTGTGTGTGAGACCAGTGTGTGTGTGTGAGACCAGTGTGTGTGTGTGAGACCAGTGTGTGTGTGTGAGACCAGTGTGTGTGTGTGTGAGACCAGTGTATGTGTGTGTGTGTGAGACCAGCGTGTGTTTGTGAGACCAGTGAGTGTGTGTGTGTGTGTGTGTGAGACCAGTGTGTGTGTGTGAGACCAGTGTGTGTGTGTGAGACCAGTGTGTGTGTGTGGTCCTTGGTGTCATGTATTTATAAAGGCAGTTGCACTGCTACTACATGATGGCTGATTAGATTATTTAATGAGCGAGTTTAATACAAGTGGCCAGTTAGTATAGAGAGTGTTTTCTAATGTGTGTGTATGTGTGTGTACAGATTGTTGGAGCTGCACTCTCCTGATGGTCAGAACTCAGTGGTTCTGCGCTGTAAGGACACGGCCACTGCGCACTCCTGGTTCACCGCCATACATGCCAACATCGCTGCGCTGCTGCCACACACACTCACCCACATCAATGCCTTCCTGAGTGCCTCCAGCACACACACACAGCTTAAACACATCAGCTGGCTCGCAGAACAGGTACACACACACACACACATGCTGCTGTGTACAAACCTTTCTGCATCTGTACCATTCATGAGATCACTTTGTGTCTCTGACTCTCAGTCTGCCTGGTTATTTGTATACCTGTCTGTCTGTCTTTCTCTCTCTCTGTATGTTTGTCTGTCTGTCTGTGTGACATACTGTATTTGTATTTGATAAGGTAACTATGGAAAATGGCCATCACCAGTACAGGCCAGTTGTCATGGCGATGACAGAGAAAGATGTTCTGCTGTTCGACTCGGTGCCGTGGACACGAGAAAGTTGGAGCACACCACTGACCATACACTCACTGCTGACCACCCGGTAATCACACATGCATACACACACACTGCTGACCACCTATACTGAACACATATACGCTCACTCACACTGCTGACCAACCAGTATACATACACACACACAGACACTGCTGACCACCTGTTACACACACACACGCACACACACACGCACACTACTGACCACCTGTTACAAGACACATGCATATACACGCACACACACACTGCTGACCACCTGGAACACACACACAAACACACATACACCCACAGTGCTGACCACCCAGTAAACAGACAGACACACACAGAGCTGTCTAAGTTTCTAAACTAAAGTTCACCCCCCCCGTCTCTCTCTCTCCCTCCCTCCCTCTCTCTCTGTCTCTCTGTATCTCTCTCCCTCCCTCTCTGCATCTCTCTCTCTCTCTGTAGACTCGTTCACTCGGGCAGTACCCGTGGTTCCCCATCTTTAGGTTCTGATCTTCTCTTCATGACTCGAACTGGTTCTAGTCGTGGTGTTGAGTCTCACGTGTTCCGTGTGGAGACGCACTGGGACCTGTCGTCATGGACACGAGCACTCGTACAGGGGACCCACACTGCCGCCGAGCTCGTCAAAGAGGTGTCCATAGGTGTGTGTGTGTGTGCGCGCGAGAGAGAGTGACAGATTACACATTTATTTTTATTTTTATATTGTGTTTCTATTCAAACCCACACAGACTTGAAACTCGTGTGTGTGTGCGCATGCAGGGTGTGTGTTAAACAGGGAGGAGGTGTGTTTGGTGCTGCACTATGAGCGAGGCTTCACTGTACTTAGAGGAGGAGGAGGAGCTCCTGTAGGTGGCACTGTGCTTCTTCACTACCCCTACGACAAGCTGCGTAACTCTGCAGACGACGCAGACAGACTCCTGTACCTCGACTTCGGGGGGCCTGAGGGGGAACTGGTAACTACTCACCTCCTCTGTGCTTGTGGTTTGGGGTTAACTGTGTGTGATGTCATTGACATGACAGTTAAAGGGAGGAGGTGTGAACTGCCTTGGACTACATTGTGAGTTTGTAACGAGTGGTAATGCACAGCCCCCCCCCCAATTGTTCCAGAATGGTTCATTCCAGTATCACATTAACACACTGACGATGCCTCAGGTGTCTCTGTGTGTTCAGGAGTGGCTTATTCCAGTTTTACTTCAGTAGATAGTGAACCTGGTACCCCTCTGTATTCAGGAATGGTTTATTCCAGTTTTTCAGGATGCTAAAAATTACTTTCATTATGAATCTGACCCCCTGTGTTTGGGAATGGTTCATTCCAATTGCACATAAATTGTGATTAATGGTGATTCTCTGTATTACTCTTTGTTAATGTGTGTGTGTGTGTGTGTGTGTGTGTGTGTTTTGGCAGACGTTTGATCTGCGCTCTAATCCAAAGCCAGTAGTGTTTGTTCTCCACTCGTTCCTGTCGGCCAAACTCGCACGCCTGGGCCTGATCACATGAGACTGACAGAGATGGAGAGAGGGACGGAGAGATGGAGAGAGGGACGGAGAGATGGAGAGAGAGTGGTGGGAAGTGAGGGATGGAGGGATGAATAGAGAGAGTTCCATAAATACTCCTCCTATTACACACACATTTATCTCACTTAATGGGGTATCATAATGGATTATGTGAATTCTATTCACCTATATGCACGTGTGTGTGTGTGTGTGTGTATGTGTGTGTGTGTGTATGCTTCAGGTTAACCACATGTGCCTTTGTGTGTCTAATCAGATAAACATAGGATTACATGCTAAATATGCAAAATTATAGTATTAATCTGTGTGTGTGTAGATATTTGTGTTATTATGACTCAGACTGTTACTGTGTGTGTGTTGGTTACTGAGGCATTCCAGTGCAGTGTTACAGCTCTGTGAGAGAGTGTGTGTGTGAGAGAGAGAGTGTGTGTGAGAGTGTGTGTGAAATGTCACACGATTCTCTTATCTGCTTAAATGAAGTCCTCTGATTGGCTGTTAGAGTGTACTGGAGTGACCAATCAGAGCGGTGCTTCACCCTGTTTATGGCACCTCGAACAGCTGTTTACAGAAACACGTCTGTGTGCCACGGCACTTAACATTAAACACATTTAACAAATAACAGGCTTTATCAAACAGTTTAAATAACAAATGATTGGAATTCAGTAAAAGCTTAGATTAATGAATTCATTTCTGAGGTCAGGATTGGACTAATAAGAAATAAGATCATTCTCTCTCAAACTGTGCATTCGTATCATGAATAATCTGATTTACTTTCAAAGTAAATGACCCAGAAGGTGACTGCAGCACAACAACACTTAGAGAAAATTCTTCTATCCACTCTGTAGCTTCTTACCTTTAATGCTTTTCCTAACGTCCCTCTGGAGAACCTATTAAGGTTCTGTATAGAACATTCTAACCCTGTTCCCCCCATCAGGGAGACACATTTAGAAAGCTAAGAGAATACTTCCTTCATTCCCACTGGACACCCAGCATTCCCAGGACAGACTCCGGCTCCAGTGCCATCCTGAGCGAGATCGAAAGTTTCATTCATTTCAGAAGAATCTGAATGAACTGAAATGTGCAGAACTTAAAATGCTCTACACTTAAATCAGATACAGGCTTTAAATATATGTACAATAAAATGTCCTGACTGTACTAGACAATCAATAATAATAATAATAATAATAATAATAATAATAATAATAATAATAATAATAATAATAATAATAATTGGGACCAAGTCTGATGGATGTGAAACATTCCATGTTCTATGGACCCCTTTTTCCCAACATTTTGCATGTGACTGTAGATTACAGGACACTGTGTACCGTGTGGACGTGTCCTGATTATCAGTTCATCATGATCTTTAATGTAATATTATCATCAGAGACATTCCAAAGATCTGTCACTGTTAATTACTCAGTTATTAATGACATGGAACAGTTTCATGGAACCCTTGGACATGGAATCCTTTTGTTGATCAGGAAGTCGACACCCACACAGAGATCATCAGTGATAAAGTAATGCACTTAGTTGTTTGTGGCCTTAGACATTTCCTAAGAGCTGAAGGGCGTTTATCTTGTCAGAGCTCACTCAGTGCTTTAAGTGTGTATGTGTGTGCATGTGTGTGTGTGTGTCAGTGTCACTGAAGTGAAACTTGTGTTTCATTATATGAAACACATCTGACCAATCAGAGATGTTCAGTATAAGCTCCGCCCCGATAGCTCCTGCTTCCTCTGGTGGTAATGTGATTTGCTTGGCTGAGTTGATGTGTGTTCCAGCTAGATAATCATCCTCTACACACACGTGTGTGATGTAAGAGATGCACAACGCAGAGCACAAAATCAGCTCACACACACAGAGGAATGTGAGGAATGATGAATGTACTGTATGTTTCTACTCACCGCCGAGACTGTTTAATATCATTTTAGCATTTCTCTTTAAATCTAGCGTCTGTTTCTAAAAGTAAACTAGTTTTTTAAACTGTGCTTTTTTTTTCCCCACACCAAAGTTTTGTACATGTGGCAGCTTTGCGTTCACACAATCATAAAACAAGAGGAAATAAAGAGAGAGAATATTAACATAGAGCACGTACACACACACACGCACACACCCTCTGCTGCTGCACGACTGTTCATACAGAATACTCTTTAAACCATATGCAATGTTAAAATCTCTCTATAAAGTGTAAATAAATAAATAAATAAATAACCTGTTACACATGTGCACTGCTGTGTGTCTGTGTGGCTTTTAATTTCACATTTAGTTAAGATTTATTTTTTTTACAATTAAGGAATGACCACCAGGGGGCGCATTTCCGGTTGTGTAATACTGACTAAATTAAATGGGAGTTTTATAATCAATAAATTCTTAACCTGTAGTATACATATATATATATATATATATATATATATATATATATATATATATATATATATATATATATATATATATATCAGATGCTATATAGCAGATCCAAATCAGATGTTACAGACTCAACAATCCATTTTGATTTGTAAAACCACCCTTTTTGCTAGCTAGCTAAAATCATAAATGTAAAGATAAATATAAATAACTACCTAAACGCAACGTTAATGAGCAGTGAATACGAATTAAACAATTGATATTTTGTTTATGGAGAAAAGCGGAGAATCTCGAGACTACAAAACCACGGGCATTAGGGGTAATGTAGTTTTGTTCGCGTGAGCCGTTTTGAATTAACACAGCAAATATAAAACGCTGATCGAAAATAAAGGCAAAACACGTCGGGAAATATGAATACTTTCTGAGTGGTGTCACTTGTCGATACACTGTAAGGTACTAAAAGTATTTTCTTTCACAAAAATATGCACTGAGCCTGAAATGAAACGAGACTTCCGGTGTCACTGTGACGTCACCACTCCCGGTAGCTCTCGGGGCTCTGCGCTGTGTTTGCCGTTGATGAGAATTTAACTGTTTATTTACATTCGTTTGTTTTCGTGTGAGGAAAAAATAAACAATCTAAAATTTGTTACCTGACATTTTTTCGCCCCTCAGTCATAAGGCTGTCAGGAATATTAAAAAAGCCTAAACTGGAGGGAAAAATCGCAAGAACGTGAGATGAAATGACAACGTCAACATTACAGGTAACGGTACCGGAGCTAGCATTAGTCTAGGCTAGCCAGCTAGCAGAGAGATGCTCAAGTTGAGTAAAAAATAAAAAATAAATATATTAATGTATAAATATCGGCTGCGCATATGTGTTCTATCTCTTCATTTTGCAGCTGTGTATCCACAGGTTAAACGAAAGCTAACTCTATTCACACACACACAAACCAGAGATTTAGCTTAGCTTAGCCTAGCTGCCTCAGTGTTTACAGCTATGTATATTGTTGTTATTATTATTATTAATAATAATAATAATATTAACTTCTGCACTGTGTGCTGTGTTTAGCTCGTCGACAGAGGTTCCGATTTATTTTTGTTTACATTATTAACCATTTCTACAGTTTACGGTTAGAATCTAAAAATCATCAAGACCCAGAGGTCTATTATCTACATCTGTTAATCCAGCTGCACACACACGTGTGTGTATGGACTGAATGGTGGGAATGATGGGAATGCTGAAGTGCAGGGAAGAGTGTGTGTCCTGATCTCTATCGTGTGTGTGTGTAGCAGTGTCTGAATGTGCTTCCTAGTTCAGGAGTCAAGGCACTGGTCAGGGAGTCATTTTAAGACAGTTCTCTCTCTCTCTCTCTCTCTGGCATGTGCATGCCATGCATGTTCCTCTGAAATCCCTCTCTCATGTGTGACCCACAGAAAGCCATCGATCTGGTCACCAAAGCCACAGAGGAGGACAAGGCCAAGAATTATGAGGAGGCTCTGAGACTGTACCAGCACGCTGTGGAGTATTTTCTACATGCCATCAAGTGTGAGTGAGACAGACACATGTCTCTCTCTCTCTCTCTCTCTCTCTCTCTCCTCCAACACCTCACTTTCACTTGTGTGTTCACGTTCTGCAGCCCTGTTCAGACAGGATCAGATCCTCTAACATTATTTTAGCTGGGGAAAACCCTCACATATAAGTAATGTAAATCGCTTTCTTTTTTAGAAAATAATGATATAAATAAAATTAATGAGCAGATATTAACTTGAATATAATTAACTTTATTAACTCAGTGCTTTGTTGTATAAATAAATTGAAGATTTGTGTCGCTCTCTCTCTCTCTCTCTCTCTCTCTCTCTGAAGATGAGGCTCACAGTGATAAGGCGAAGGAGAGTATTAGGGGGAAGTGTATGCAGTACCTGGAGCGGGCAGAGAAGTTGAAGGCCTACCTGAGGAACAAGGACAAGCAGGGCAAGAAACCTGTGAAGGAGACACAGAGCAATGACAAGTATACTCACACACACACACTTTCACTTTCTCAGCTTTGTTTGGTACTCATTTATAATTTGTGTGTGTATGTGTCTTACAGGAGTGACAGTGATAGTGAAGGTGAGAACCCAGAGAAGAAGAAACTGCAGGAGCACCTTATGGGTAAGTGTGTTATACTGAGACTGACAGTAACACAGGCCATGCCCGCTTCACTGAGACTGACAGTAACACAGGCCACGCCTCCTTCATTGAGACTGACAGATGCACAGGCCACGCCTCATTTACTGAGACTGACAGATACACAGGCCACGCCTCCTTCACTGAGACTGACAGATACACAGGCCACACCTCCTTCACTGAGATTGACGGATACACAGGCCACACTTCCTTCACTGAGACTGACCAATCTGAAGGTCACACTTCTTATTAAAAATGACAAATGTGGGAGAAAAAAACAGCCTTGTGTGTGTGTGTGCGTATAGGTGCTATAGTGATGGAGAAGCCGAATGTGAGCTGGAGCGATGTGGCTGGACTGGAGGGAGCTAAAGAGGCACTGAAGGAAGCCGTCATCCTGCCAATCAAATTCCCTCACCTCTTCACAGGTGTGTGTTTTGGTTCAGTTCTTGAACCGATCTGTTTCTGATCACATAAACCTATATTCATTAAACCTAACTAGGGCATTGTATAAGGTCAAGAGCATTTGTGTGTGTGTGTGTGTGTGTGTGTTTTAGGTAAGCGGACTCCATGGAGAGGGATCTTACTGTTCGGACCTCCTGGTACAGGAAAGTCATATCTGGCTAAAGCTGTAGCTACAGAGGCTAACAACTCCACCTTCTTCTCCGTTTCCTCATCTGACCTCATGTCCAAATGGCTGGGAGAGAGCGAGAAGTGAGACACCACACACACAACTACACATATATACACACACACATGTTTCTAAGCAAATACTTAAACAAGTTCTTAAATCCACCTGTAAACAGTATAACGTTTGCGTTTGATAATCTATGCTGTTCATTGTGTTTGTTGCGGCGGTTCAGAATATATCCAGTAGGGGGTATGTGCTGTGGGTTATGGGGGATAAAGGTAGTGTGCATTAATAATGATCACCTGTGATTAGTGCAAATGAACTGAAAGCAGATGTGCATATGAAAGAATACCAAGTGTTACACCTGTAAATATGGTTTATCATCACACAAACAGGATGTTAATAATCTAAAGCAATTATATTGATCTGTCATATTCTCTCTCTCTCTCACACTCTGTCTCTCAGGTTGGTGAGAAATCTTTTTGAGCTTGCTCGTCAGCGTAAACCCTCCATCATCTTCATTGACGAGGTGGACTCTCTGTGTGGCTCACGAAGTGAAAATGAGAGTGAAGCGGCTCGCAGGATCAAGACCGAGTTCCTCGTTCAGATGCAGGGTGAGAGAGAGAGAGAGAGAGAGAGCGCGTGTGTGTTGGAATGGAGAGGAGATGGATTGTCTTCTGGTGTTTATTGACACCATACATACTTATTCCCAGGTGTCCTGAATAAAGTTCATTAATCTGATGTTCTCACTAACGAGACAAAGCGACAGTTGATAATTCAAACTCTTATTGGTGGCTCTGGTGTGGTCAAATGTCCCAAAAATCCTTTATGACATTGAGTCACGATTTCTGTCTCTGATTTTTTCCTTTGTGTGTGTGTGTTGTCTGGCAGGTGTGGGGAATAATAATGATAAAATCTTGGTTCTCGGTGCTACTAACATCCCGTGGGTTCTAGATGCCGCCATCAGGAGAAGGTCAGTGTTCCACGCCTAAACACTGCACCGTCAATCTGCATTATATTTACATCGTAGTTTCAACGAAATTATGTCTGCCATGTGAAGCGTATCAATCATATAACTGTGTATGTGCTACAGTATATTACTTTATTTTGTAATTTTCCAGTATAAACAGAAACCAGATAAAAATGTTTAGTTTACACAAACGTTTAAGTATATCTTTACTGAAAGATTGATAAACATGGCCCTATGTGTGTGTGAGCAGGTTTGAGAAACGTATCTACATCCCGCTTCCCGATGAACCGGCTCGGGCTGCCATGTTCCGTCTGCATTTAGGAAACACGCCCCACAGCCTGAGTGAGGCTGACCTGCGCCAACTCGCAAACAAGACTGATGGCTACTCCGGCGCTGACATCAGCATCATCGTCAGAGATGCTCTCATGCAGCCTGTCCGCAAAGTGCAGTCCGCCACACACTTCAAGAAGGTCTCTCTCTCTCTCTCTCTCTCTCTTTCTCTCATTCACTCACTCACTCACTCACTCACACACATACACAGTGATTTAGATGTGAAATTTATGCTACACTCAGGCTTAAATTGTATTTATTGGATCAGCAGTGACATCAGCAGCCTTGGGTTGGAGGCCCTCAGGAGGTGTGTCAAGAGAACCGTTGCCATGGTGACTCATATTTAATGCTGGTTCCGCAGGTACGAGGTCCATCCCGTAGTAACCCCTCTGTGATGGTGGATGACCTTTTGACCCCATGTTCCCCTGGTGACCCTGCTGCCATAGAGATGACCTGGATGGACGTGCCTGGAGACAAACTGCTTGAGCCCATAGTGTGTATGGTAAGACAGACACACATACAGATGGCCAAACACACACACACACACACACAAACACAACAGGACTTGATATTTTATGAAGAGTAATGTGTGTGTGTGTCCCAGGCCGACATGCTGCGCTCTCTGTCCACCACTCGGCCCACGGTGAACGCTGAAGACCTGCTGAAGGTGAAGAGGTTCACTGAGGACTTCGGACAGGAAGGCTGAGGATCAACAAATACCTGCCCATCAATCACACACAAACTCCGCCCCTATGGACTGAGCCCCGCCTAAACCCACCCTAACATGTCACTGTATAGCTGGACTTCCTGTGTGCAGTGCTGAAAATGAAGGAGCGTTTACTTTTGCACAGTTGTGTGTGTGCGCGTGTGTGTGTGCAGCCTGTAGCTCTTATTGTATGTGAACTGACTGTGTGTGTGTGTGTGTGTGTATTTATATGTGCAAACTATCACACACACATACACACACACGCACTGCACTGCTTAAGCTCAGTATTATTTATTTATTTTCTCTCCCCTCATTTCAGACTATTATTATCATCATCACTGAACAAAGACATTAAAGCAGCAGTATAATAACAACAATTATAATATGAACAATACAACTTTTACCCCAGATGTAGTTGAGCTACGATTCTAGTTTGGAGTAAAGTGACTTTGGGAGATGGTTCACGCATCATTAATATTAATCTAACCATCTGTGGTCACTCCAGGATGCTTTACACTCTACACACTACTGACCGAACAGCTACGGCTAATTAACTGTCTGAATTAATTAAATAATTAAATCTGAACTGAAAAGTGGAAATGAAAATGTCTCTCTTTCTTTAAATACATAATGAGTTTGTCTCGTCCTAAATCACACCCATGATAAAATCACACTAGTGCGTTCACTCCATCAGAGCTTTTCCTTTATGACTCGGGTGTTAAGGAACAACCAGGAGACGAGGAGGAGCGGATTTTAGAACAGGAACACAAACATGCATCAACCAACCTCAGGTATGGCTCCAGCTAGACTGAAATGAAAACCTGCACCACACTGACCCTTTGTGGACACTCCTTGATCTAATGCTTAACTGTCTGCTGATGCAGTAATAAAGCAGGCCTTTAGTTGGTGTCATGTAGGAAACCCAATAAGGGTGTTTGGAAACACAGGCCCTGATGCTTAGCTAGCTGGCCACAGGTTTTGCTGCAGGGCAATTAAAAACCGTAGCTGAAAGAGGGAATAGGACAAGCATTATGGCCTGAAAAATAGCTGAATTTAGGTTAATATTTTGGCAACAGTTTCACAAGATGGTGCTGTCTAACCTCTGGTTAGTAAATTTGCCATTGAACCAGATAATCTCTTCACCTCAACATGGACCAAATACAAAGAATACAAAGTTAATAATATTTACTTCTTCTGTCACAAACCCGTGTATCAGTCCTAATGAAGCTACTGAAAGGAGATCTTTGACCGCTGACCTCCAGACTGAACCACACACAGAAGAGGAAAAAGATTTCAGGCGATTTTGATCACTTTCTACTGCACTAACACCCAGTTTACCCAAACAACCGGTTGTAATAAACTATTCCAGATAGTCATTCATTCATTTTTCAGATAGATAAGCAGATTTGTAGATGCCATCAGGAGATTCAGATCAGATTATGTATCAGGAGTATCAGATTATGTATCAGGTGGGCAGTGGTGGCTCAAGTGGTTAAGGCTCTGGGTCATTGACCGGAAGATCAGGGGTTCAAGCCCCAGCACCGTCAAGTTGCTACTGTTGGGCCCTTGAGCAAGGCCCTTAACCCTCTCTGCTCCAGGGGCGCCGTATCATGGCTGACCCTGTGCTCTGACCCCAACCTCCAAGGATGGGATATGCGAAGAAAGAATTTCTTCGAAGTTCGCATACTTCGATATGCGAAGAAAGAATTTCACTGTGCTGTAATGTATATGTGACAAATAAAGGCTGTTTCATTTCAGTTGTCATGGTAATGCACAACGTTAAAGAACTACACTACCCATCAGCCCCAGTAACACATGCCTCAATGATCACATATACACACCACACACACTTCCTGTGTCACCTGATTGACTTCACTGTTCTTTAACTTCTTAAACATTAAAATTCAAAGCAGGAAAAAAGACATTATTTCGAATAATTGTATATATTGTGTTATATATATATACATATATATATATATATATATATATATATATATATATATATATATATATATATATATATATATATATAGGTTTCTGCTTCCTGATACAATCTGAAAAATGCTGATTGTGATGAGAGGGAATTTCTTTTCATTTTATTGTGTTTAATTTTTATACTTACACTTTTTTGCCTAATTTTGAAAAAAATATTTTTGGTATTACTGTTTTATGTTTTTTTTTATTTGTCTCCTGTGATTACATACTGTAAACGGATTATTTACTGATTTAATTTATATACAAAAATATTGATATGAATAAATGAAGACCAAAGACAAACAGATTAAACAGACTATATGTTCATATATTTTCCATAAACAACAATGCAAACAGGACATTAAAAATATTAGAAATTAAAATATTAAATATTAGTAATTAAAAATGTTAGAATGTGATCAGATATTGTGTATTTTTTTGTACAAAAAAACGAATATTATTAAAATAGAAATGTGACAATAAGACAAAATGTAAATTTAGAATAAATAAATTATTTTACATTGAAATGAATTTGTAGTAAAGATGACGATAAGCTTCAGATCCAGAAGTCGCGTCCCGTCGCACTCTGGCACTGCTCGGCTCTACTGTAGCCCTAAAACACAAAAACACTTCACTTCAGATATCAAGTCAACATTTATACATCAAACGATCCACAGCTTATTGGACGATCCTCTCAGCCAATCAGAACACACCGTTTTAGACTCATTTCACGTGTTTATGCTGGAGATGGTTAGTTAGTTGTATCAGACCTTCTTACCTGCTGTGACAGAGACGTCTGTGGACTCATGAGCGAGTCGAAGCCGGAGCCAAAGAGTTCACCGCAGTTGGGAATTTCCAGTTTAATCCCGTCTCTTTGCTCTGTTCCCACTTGGATAAACTCGCTTTCTGACTGGTGCGTAATGTGACGCTGCTCGTAGAGTCCATGAGCGCAGGCGACGTTGCAGTGAGGAGCAGTGACGCGTTCTTCTGCAGCGTGGAGCATTTTGTCATTTCTTGCAGCCCAGGATCTGTCAAAAGGTTCATTCTGCTGGAAGCTGAAGGCTTCTGTTTCATTCCCGAGGTTTCCTGCTTCCCAGGATTGGGGAGTGGAGCCGTGGTGAGGAGATCTGAGCTGTGTGTTCTGGCAGTAGGACATTTGGAGGTCGAGCTGAGAGGACAGGTAGGAGATGTAGCGTATGGCGAGTCTCAGCGTCTCGATTTTGGTGAGTGTTTGTCCGGCCGGAGCCACGAACGGTGGAAGGAACGTCCTTAAATTGTGGAGCGCTTTGGTCAGATCTCTCATCCGCAGCTTTTCTTTCTCACTGGCGTTCCTCCTCTGCTTGCTTGGATTCTTGCAGCGCGTCTTCCTCGACTTCGGCCTTCCTTCGCTCAAAGATTCAGGAGACGAGACATTGTAGATCTCGGAATCAGAGCTGAGAGAGCTGTAGCTGAAGGGAGGAGAGGAAACATCCATCCTTCTTGCTTTCTGAGGGAAGAGTGTAGGCTGGAGAGTCGGAGTCGGAGGAGGATTTTATACAGCAGGAGGTGTGAAGTGACACCTCCACAGGCGTCTACAGCCCACTGCTGTCTGTCTGCTGAGGACGCTGGGAAAGAAAATGAGAGAGAGAGAGAGAGAGAGCGTCCACCTGTTCTGTGTGCACTACGGATATGAGAAAATTAGAAATGTAACCACAAGATAAAAAACACACCATGCTGATCTAAGAGATGTGACGTGTTTTGGTTAGACGGAGATATGATGTGATAAAGGATGGTGGCTGTACGTGATTTCTAGTGATTGTGACTGTTTTTGGCTTGGCGCTCTTTGATGATGTCATCTTGTTTGTCGCTTCTCTCCAAAATACTTCCAGGTCTCTTTTGAGCTTTTGTTTCCTAAAAATTCATTTCAAATCTTTTACACTTCTACTCAGGAGGGAAAGAAATCCTGATCTGGGAAGCAACACCACAGTGAAGCACAGAAACACCTCTGAGCTGCTCACTCAGCAGCAAGAACAGGCCTGTGATCAGACTCTGGAGGGGGCGTGGCCTAAAGTCTGACAGGTTCTGCAGTCTGTCTCTTGACTGTAACCCTTTGAGATTCTGTGTGCGTCCCTATGACAGAAGGTTCCACTAAGAATATTAATGGAACACTTTCAGGAACCTCTGAAGTGACTTGCATATTTATGTTTAAAAATATTGACTTGATTTACGTGTCAGAATCCTAACTAATCTGCAGAGATTCACTCAGTGCGGAGTGGAGGCTGTGAGCTTCTGTTACTTAGCAACATTAACATCATAGCTTCGGAAATAAAGAAGCAAACTTCACGCTTTATAAAATAAAAGTCTGCGTTAGGTTTTCTGATTTTCTGGAGTGAAATTCACGAGGTCACAGCTACATGCTAACGAGACAGCACTGTCACAGGGAGGGGCGGAGCTAAACCCTGCTGAACCCCAAAGCCACTCCCCCCGATCCCAGAGGTGTGAAGCGGCACCCCGGCAGGTCGGATCACGGCCGAGACCTCTTCACTGCCTTGGAATTTTACACCTAAGCTGTAAATGAGATAATGAAGCTTGTTAAGCGCGATGAGAAGATGACATCACGTGGCTGAGATCCACACCCAGAGTCAGGAGGATTTATCAACTTTAGGATTAATCTTAAACCCAAATCCAGAAACAAAAAACCTCCACATTTCTCTCTCTTTGTCATTTTGTCTTTTTAGATGTTGGTTTTTCTCTTCAATAAAGATGCATTCGTGTTTTGATTTATTTAAGCAGTATTTTTGTGCAAATGTCTTAATTACATCCAATGGGATGTGAGTATATTTCTAACATAAACCTGAGCTGAAATGAAATAATAATTCAAACCCTGCATGCTGCACTACATTTCAGGCTATTATTCATTTTAAAATAGATGACCACAAACGACCTTTAACAGCAGCCTCAGCTTTAGAGAGAGGATTTGATTTGTTAAAAAAAATGATTGTTTATTATCTGACGGAGAGGTGAAGAGTTCATGGCTTCAGCTACGTGAACCGTTTCTCACTCGTCGGTTTATTATCCGACACGTTAAGCGTCATGCTGCTCCGGGGGCTGAACACGGTGGGAATGTTTTCTTCAGCAAATCTCCAGAAGAAGAGGTAAAAAAAAAAAAAAGTCACTGTGATTTATTGCAGAATTTTATACTTAGCTTTAAGGTTTACTTGAATCTCTTACTCATAAAAAAAAAAAAAAAAAAGTCTGAAATGTTTTCTCAAATACTTAGTTTTTGTTCATCTTTTCATCCTGAACTGGATCTTAATTAGAAAAGAAAAGTAATTTAATTGTTTAACATAAATATATATTTTTAAGCAGAATTTTATTAAAAGGAAGAAGTTGTCAGGACAGTCTCACAGTGTTTCGGGACATTAAACGTATCAGTGGTTAAAAAGTAGGACAATTTGTTTGTGTTAATTATTAAGTATTAATTCAATCTGATCACACAACCAAAAAGCGAGAGTTTTTTGTTTTTCCCCATCAAATTGTAATGACGTTATGTATATAACTGAGTCATTAACTATAGATAGATATTCATTTGTACTCCTCTCTGTATATGAACATGCATCATCATCATCATCATCATCATCTCTCCTGCTCTCAGCCAATCAGAATGCTGCACAGGACTGGTAACTGACCATTAGGGAAATGCTGGAATAAAAACAGATTAGATGAGCCTATGGAAACTGATGTGCGTCACGTGTAGTATTTTACACCTCCCGTGTGAAAGAAAAAACGAGTGTGTGAGATTTAGCTGCTGGATAAACAGAATTTTGTACAAAGACCAAACTGTTCAGCAGAAAACCAGAAAAAACTTTCCACATGATTTTCAGTCTCCAAATATAATTCCGTACATGATAATAGGCGGGGTCAATGAAAAATAAAAATCTTTTTTTTATCATAAAAATCATTACAGACTCAACAAGTATTTAATTCTATAATGTAATTCGCCGAACAGTTTAAAACATAGTAAAGTCAGTGAGTCGTCTGGAAGCCGAAAGAATCGACTCACTGAATCGACTCATGTTTTAAAAGTTGACTCACTGAAAAGAGTCAGATTCTGTCACTCATCCTCTTGTCTGTGTTCCATCTCTAACTGTGTTTTACTTTTTTATTTTTATTTTATTTTATTTTATTTTATTTTATTTTATTTTATTTTATTTTATTTTATTTTATTATTTTTTTTACAGGTAATGAGCTAAAACCACACAACTCAGTGCATGTGAATAAATTTATTTCATTTATTTTATACTCACAAAATCAAACAAAACAGATTTAACATTTAAATAATGAACATTCCAGTTTGACACAAAAACTGAAAGAGACAAGACAAGCAGATAGTTATGGCTTTTCTTTACACAATGACACGGACACAAAGATAACAAAACACACGTTTTCACACGCTATAAAACACGTTATTATTCACACACCAGTTCCTTTACAACTGATTTATCCAGATCACTGTTTTTTTAAGATATTAAATAATCATTTATATCGATAATCAAACAGCGCCGCAGAAACCTGTGAGATTTAAAGCCTGATTTATAATATTTAGATTTTTGTTTTAGTGTTAAAGCTTCGGTCAGATTATGACCTTTCATAACGCTAATGTGTTTAAAACTGTGGTGTGTGTTGCTCTGTTGTAGAACAGCTAATCATGCTAATTAGTGATTAGCATAGGAGATTAGTGCTTTATATAAATGCAGCCTGAAATACGGAGGACACGGAAACACTGAACACTCCCCTCACACACTGAGAATAAAACGGTGTAAACACTCCAAACCTTAAATAAACGCCTGAGTGAGTGACGTGTTAGTATGTGTCAGGGTCTTCTATGTGCTAGTGCTGTGCTAAAATAGCTAAAGGTGTAGCAGAAGGTTGTTGTAACATTTAGTACAGACGATTCAATTCCCAAAAAATGATCCAGAAAAATGGACAGGGAAAAGGTGATGAGTGTAAATGTTGAAGAGAGTTTCATTGTTTTTATCGTCAAATGAACATGCTAAGCTGTTCACTGTCAGTCACTGTTAGCATTAGCATTTCTGTTCTATCTGTTCCTTTAAGAGTACAGTGCAGATTTGGTTATAAATCATAAATCAGTTGATGGTGATCAGTTTGACCTAAAAATGTTTTTATAGCATTCCATGTGTCATAGCAGCAAATCTTATGAATACACAACAAAGTTAGCTTAAATTAGCATCCCTCCTGTTTTAAATGTACCCAATTAGTTGTGATGGGTTCGGTGTGTGATGTTCCTTAGTAGCTTCAGGAGCTAATGCTAATGTAGCAAGTAATGGAAGTTTAGAGCCTCCAACTTAGCGTCATGCAAACTACATTTAATTTCTGGCCTAAACTTGCTTTAAAGTCCAGGCCTGATGATACGAGACGTTCAAGCTTCACACACACTCTGTACAGCGCCGTATGTCCGTCTGAGTTTTATTTACAGCGACAAGAAACACACATCAAGCCATTCGCACCGTTTGCTTGGTCTTTAACAACACTAAAAAAACAGACAATGACGGCGGCAACAAACATGCAGCTCCTCGCTAACAGTTAGCACACATTTAAGAAAACGAGCATTCAAACCAAATCCAGCCTGCGATCATGAGTTTAACAATTCTCTTTTACTCTCAGCACATGACTTCCAAATGTCTTGGGGATGTGATGAGTCTCGAGCTTCACCATGTGTTCACACTGACAGCCATCTTTTACCTCATTCCCACTCAATTCGTTCTGCACTGGTCACCTTACTAGCAGTTGCCATGGCTATACACTTCTCGCCCCTGGCTAGTGCAATATGATCGCACAAACGACATAGCTAGCTACGGAAAATATGGAAAAGTCCATTTCTCCACAAAAATACATTAATTTTACTAAAAAAAAACCAGAGTATATTTTGCGTAGTTTGTCCACAGGTTAAGTTCTCAGCATGCTTCCTGTGGAGGTGACATCATGAGCCTACAACAAGCTCACGCAAAACCCTGAAGGTTCATATCTGTTATCATGTATGAGTTCTTCAGGACTGCAAGTGGCGCTGTTCAAACTCAGTGAGTGGAAACAGGAAGCAGATGTGAAACATTATAACAGCATAATCTATGATCGGACAATCTTCTGGAGCCTAACCAATGGCAGGAAAGGGGCGGAGACAAGACTCCATCCAACAAAATAGAGACATGCGGCGTTCACAGAGTTGATAGAGGACGAACACAAAGCAGACGCTCCTCATCATACCACAAACATTCAGCCTTAAATCAAAAGAACATCAGGATGACAAGAGTTCAGATTCTGAAAGAAATAATCTGGATTGTGCACATGGAATAAATGGAAGTGAAACAGAAATGTCTTCCGAGATTCCTGAACTCTGGAGTTTTTCATTGACTCAGGAGGCTCCGAGTCCACAGCAGGTGAGAGTGAAGCTGGCTGATGTCATTACTCTGATTTTAAGTGAATCCTAGTCTCTCGTCTAGTCTCTGGTGTGTTTTTTTTTCACTGCAGGTTTAACAAACACATGGTCCCTGGTTCCGTTTGAGAGAACACTTACACGGTCACCATGGCGACTATAAAATCGTCCGCATCCTCATTCTGACACGAGAGCGTGACAGAAGGACTCGGGGTTACGCTGTTCTGTTCTCTGATTGGTCGTTTAGTTCAAGGTTAAAAAAAATGCTGTGAAATATTTTTACTCATCTGAGTTGCATGAACAGCATGAACATTTTGGATGATGATTAATTTTGGGACAAATAAATTAAATTAGAATATTATTCCTGTTGTTTATTACACATAATTTTAAAACAATTTTATTAACACTGATATATGAGGTTTTTTTTATATTATATGGTAGAATAATTGCAAAAAAGAGACATAATAATAATAATAATAATAATAATAATAATAATAATAATAATAATAATAATAATAATAACAAATCAATTACTGAGCTTATCCAATCAGATACAAACAGTGCTGTTAGCCCCACCCCCTGAGACCTTGCATTTACTTTCTGCTGCCAAAACTTTCAGGTCTTTGTGCAGTGAAAAAAACCAAATCATCCCTACAGGTATGTTATTGTTTAGTAAAAGTGTGAATAATTGGTTTGAGGCTTAATTTGAGGCTATGTGATGTAATATACGGTGAAGATGTTTATTGATTATTATTTCTGGGTTCATCTCTACAAACACTTTTTATTGGTGATTTTACTGATAATAAATTTGAATATTGTGTCAACTAGTGTTTCAGACTATGTGTGTGTGGATGTGTGTGTGTGTGTTATTCTCTCATCACAGCAGAACTTTCTCTCTGGTTTCGGGCAGTTTGAGAGCCAGCAGTCCTCCACACAGCAGTGCAGCGCAGGACAGGAGGATGGGGATGACTGTAGTGACCCCCACAAATGAGGAAAAGATGGAACTGCCCAAGATGGCCGCCAGTTTACACAATGCATTCAAGACACCGAATGCCGTGGCTCTGGAAGAACAAGACAAAGATGAAAGAGTGTTTTTAAGGATTCATCTTTTTTTTTTAAATAATGCTTTTGTGGATTTAATAAAACTCAGTTAGGTAAATGTTCCTTCAAGTCTAAATTAAAACACGCTTCTAACTTCACCTCCACAAGATGGCTGCTGCTGTTTGGAGCGTCACTGGTGAAGCTTCTCAGAAATTAAAGCTTGGATTATTAGAAAGCAGCATGTGACACTGTGCTCATCTTAACACACTTCTACACTATTCCACACACTGACTGAGCGCTAACACTAACCAGGTTCCTTTGTAGACGTAAGGAACTACTGGGACAATTCACTGCATGACCACCAGAGGGAGTGCTGATGGGTGGATTGCCACTCCTTGTTGAGCACCATGTGATTATGTCACGTGTTATATCACCTGTTCTAATAGGAGAAGTTCACTTCCAGAACAAAAATCTACAAATAATTTACACCCTCCACCCCCCCATGTCATCTATGATCTTCATGTCTTTCTTTCTTCAGTCGTGAAAGAAATTATGTTTTTTGAGGAAAACATTTCAGGATTTTTCTTCATAACGTGGATTTCAATGGTGGCCGCGAGTTTGACCTTCCAAGATACAATTTCAAAGAGCTCTAAATAATCCCAGCCCAGGAAGAAGGCTCTTATCTAGCCAAACCATCTGGGGTAAGGGCCCAATGGTGTCAACTTGGCGGTGCTGGGGCTTGAACCCTGATCTTCTGGTCAATGACCCAGGTGGCTAGCACCACCTTTTATACACTATATTGCCAAAAGTATTCGCTCACCTGCCTTGACTCGCATATGAACTTAAGTGACATCCCATTCCTAATCCATAGGGTTCAATATGACGTCGGTCCACCCTTTGCAGCTATAACAGCTTCAACTCTTCTGGGAAGGCTGTCCACAAGGTTTAGGAGTGTGTTCATGGGAATTTTTGACCATTCTTCCAGAATCGCATTTGTGAGGTCACACACTGATGTTGGACGAGAAGGTCTGGCTCTCAGTCTCCGCTCTAATTCATCCCAAAGGTGTTCTATCGGGTTGAGGTCAGGACTCTGTGCAGGCCAGTCAAGTTCATCCACACCAGACTCTGTCATCCATGTCTTTATGGACCTTGCTTTGTGCACTGGTGCACAGTCATGTTGGAAGAGGAAGGGGCCAGCTCCAAACTGTTCCCACAAAGTTGGGAGCATGGAATTGTCCAAAATGTCTTGGTATGCTGAAGCATTCAGAGTTCCTTTCACTGGAACTAAGGGGCCAAGCCCAGCTCCTGAAAAACAACCCCACACCATAATCCCCCCTCCACCAAACTTTACACTTGGCACAATGCAGTCAGACAAGTACCGTTCTCCTGGCAACCGCCAAACCCAGACTCGTCCATCAGATTGCCAGATGGAGAAGCGCGATTCGTCACTCCAGAGAACGCGTCTCCACTGCTCTAGAGTCCAGTGGCGGCGTGCTTTACACCACCGCATCCGACGCTTTGCATTGCACTTGGTGATGTATGGCTTGGATGCAGCTGCTCGGCCATGGAAACCCATTCCATGAAGCTCTCTGCGCACTGTTCTTGAGCTAATCTGAAGGCCACATGAAGTTTGGAGGTCTGTAGCGATTGACTCTGCAGAAAGTTGGCGACCTCTTCGCACTATGCGCCTCAGCATCCGCTGACCCCGCTCCGTCAGTTTACGTGGCCTACCACTTCGTGGCTGAGTTGCTGTCGTTCCCAAACACTTCCACGTTCTTATAATACAGCTGACAGTTGACTGTGGAATATTTAGGAGCGAGGAAATTTCACGACTGGATTTGTTGCACAGGTGGCATCCTATCACAGTTCCACGCTGGAATTCACTGAGCTCCTGAGAGCGACCCATTCTTTCACAAATGTTTGTAAAAACAGTCTGCATGCCTAGGTGCTTGATTTTATACACCTGTGGCCATGGAAGTGATTGGAACACCTGATTCTGATTATTTGGATGAGTGAGCGAATACTTTTGGCAATATAGTGTATCTGGGCTTGAATTTTCATCACATTTTAGATGTAAAATGATCTGTCAATAGGTTAAAATTTTTCAAATTCTTCTAAAGATCAATAATCTAATCTTAAATCTGTTCTGAATAAAAAACCTATCTGGTGACATGCAGCTCTGTGACTTGTTTTACTGATCAGTTTTATTCACAGCTCTGTTCTGCTAACTACATTTACATTTCTGGTATTTGGCAGATGCCCTTATCCAGAGAGACTTATATTTTGTCACATTTTCTATAAAACTGAGCAGTTGAGGGTCAAAGCCTTGCTCAGGGGCCCATCAGCGGCAATTTGGTGGAGCTGGGATTCAGACTCACAACCTGCCGATCAGTAGTCTGATGCCTTAACTACTAAGCTATACATCCCTTATAACTAATAACTTTATATCGTGTTGATGGAGTGCTGATGGAGAGAGAGAGTAGACACAGAAAAGCGTTTATACCTTTTAGAGGCGGGGTAAAGTTCCACGGTGACGACCTCGATGCCGTTCCACGCCGCCACGCTGACGCCACAGAACAGACACTGCAGGGCGATGATGGCTGCCTGACTGAAGCTTAGAAACAGGAAGAAGGTGCAGCCGGCGGAGATGAGCATGGAGCCTCCTAAAAACACACAAAACACACACACAGGCAGTGAGAGAACGATTACATTTCATCCGTTTAACACTGCAGCATGAGCGAGTTCCTGTTGTTGCTCCTGTTATATCAGACACTGTATCCCTCAACAGACTCCCTTTATTCTCTCACTGCAAGTAAAAAAAGTCCTAAAGATGTGAAAAACTTCAAGTTTCAGCTTCACCTCTGAATGATACATAGCACTGAAATAGAAATAGCCTTTATTTGTCACATATACATTACAGCACAGTGAAATTCTTTCTTCCCATATAAGGTCAGAGCACAGGGTCAGCCATGATACAGCACCCCTGGAGCAGACAGGGTTAAGGGCCTTGCTCAAGGGGCCAACAGTGGCAACTTGGCGGTGCTTGATCCCCTGAACTTCAGTGACCCAGAGCCTTAACCACTTGAGCCACCACCACCCTACTCATGCTGGAGACTCCTTCCAAACATCATACACACACTTACAGCATCCCAAGTTTAAGGAAACCTCGTCATATCAGAGATTATTATTTTACTGATAATAGTTTATGTGGAATGTGTGCTGTGCACGTCCCTGTGAATGAGCCGTTGCTATGGAAACGATAATATATCAGAGTGCATTAATATAAACCTGCACTAGAGTCAGAGCTGCTGTTAGAGCACCTGATCCACCAATCAGAGTCCAGAACTCGCTATCTGAAACTGATTAGAAGTCAGGGAAAGAGTCAGTGACGTAGGTTCATCTGCATTATTATTATTGTTATTATTATTACTATGTGATATTTTTCGTCGACTCACCGATCATTTTAATTCTCCCGATCTTGTCCATGAACATGGCTGATATGATATTCCCAGGAAGCACAGCCAGACTTCCCAGAAAGCTGACCAGGTAAATGAGGACATCGTTCTCCTCCTCCAGGTTCAGATGGCAGCCCTTTTTTGGCTGCAGGAAGGTGGTGTTGTCCATCGTGCAGTCGATGAAGTTCTCCTTGTACAGATCTGAGGAGATAACACACCGGGGTTCTCACAGGTCTGAGATCAGAAGTGCACGCAGAGCTGTAAATCACCTTACCCGTGTTGTAGAAGGTGGTGAATCTAAAGGTGCAGTTTTTAAAATACGTGTCTGAAGATCTGATGTCTTTGAAATAACAGTGCTCGAAGAGCGAGTCCTCAAACGTCACTGACTTCATCTTGATGCTGATGAACCTGCAGCAGAGACCAGGATGGAACGACATGCTCACACACCACTGAGTAACACACCCTCACACTCTGTTGACTGACTTCAACTAAAAGTGGGCGTGGCCTTATCTGGGATCTTTTTTTAATTGAATTTGAACAATTTCCCCACACTAACAGCAGGTCCATGTTCAGGTCCATGTCTGTGTTACTTTTCATTTTCTTTGAAATGACGTTTATGTTAATGTTAGTGTTAAAGTTTGTCATCATGATTGTGTAAACGATTGCATTAACACATACACACACACACACACACACACACACACCCTGTTCACTCTGAACAACTCATCTGGTATGGGGTTGTGTTGCTGCTACACACTTGTCGTTGATGTATTTCCCGTCTCGGTGGATCTGGTTCTCCAGAGAGAAGTTGAAGTGGAAGTTTTCGATTCTCTCTCCGGGGAAATTCTTCACCTTGGACTCGTACTCCTCGTACTGGAGGTGCTTGATCATGTCCGGGAACCACACGGCTAATCCGTAGTAACTAAAATGCACAAACACAAATGTTGCTACATTGCAAGCTCTTTCTTTGCTGCTAGCTTCTGCATTTAGCCGCTGAAAAATAATTTAATAATCAATTCTGAGCAGTGATGCTAATCATTCGTGCTAATCTCTCTTTGTGAAATGATGCTAATTACTATGTATTTCACTAATATGCTATGCTAAACTACACAGTAATCTGTACTGAGATCTGGATCTACTGCAATATCAGGCTAATTATTGTGACTTTTTTTGCTAACTTGTATTTATTTAGCAAACGTTAACAGATATTTATCTCCTTGTGATCATTAGCATTTATTTGATTTATGCTGCTGTATTTATGCTGCATGTCACAGATTTCTATTTATTTTTGTAGCGTGTTCTTGGCTTTAATGAGATAAATAATCTGTGAATAAAGTCTTGTTTAGACCATCTCTTACCTGAAGGCCATCGTGAACCAAATAACAGCCATGAGCAGAGTCGCAAGTCTCAGATCATGAGCTAAGAGCGACGCGACATTCTTCAACACCTGTGTGTGGAAACCTCATTAAACTTGTCCTGTGTGTAAAACACGCATCGGTGTGTGTAATAAAAGCTGCTGAGGAGTTTACCAGTTTGATTAGAGTCAGGGTGCGAACCGCCCATCTCTGCAGAGGCGTTCCTGTGGAGGTCTGAATCTCAAAAAACTCGTCCTCCTGCGTCTTCGGAGTCTTGATCTGAGAAACCTGTGCAGTTAAAGACACGACACATGCAACACACACTGCAGAGTTTACTCCTGTTCAAGCGGCGAGGCATAAAATCAGTAGAAAAAACCCATCTGATCTCTCCTGAGAGAACATCACTCACAGTGAACACTCGCTCCGGTTCTCCTTTCACTCTCCAGTTAGTGTCGTGAACATGCTTCAGGATCATCCAGGCCTCATCGTGTTTAGCATGCTGGAAAAAAAACCCACAACAATCAGTCAAAGACTTTATTACACAGTGATAGCACTCTGTTCAAAAACAGAACAGGGAAAGAAAGAAAGAAAGAAAGAAAGAAAGAAAGAAAGAAAGAAAGAAAGAAAGAAAGAAGGAAAGAAAGACAGAAAGAAAGAAGGAAGGAAAGAAAGAAAGTAAGAAGAAATGAAGGAAGGAAAGGAATAAAGAAAGAAAGAAAAAGAAAGAAAGAAAGAAAGAAAGAAAGAAAGAAAGAAAGAAAGAAAGAAAGAAAGAAAGGAGGGAGGGAGGGAGGGAGGGAGGGAAGAAAGAAAGAAAGAAAGAAAGAAAGAAAGAAAGAAAGAAAGAAAGAAAGAAGGAAGGAAGGAAGGAAGGAAGGAAGGAAGGAAGGAAGGAAAAATGAAAGAAAGAAGGAAGGAAGGAAGGAAGGAAGGAAGGAAGGAAGGAAGGAGGGAAAGAGAGAAGGAAGGAAGGAAGGAAGGAAGGAAGGAAGGAAGGAAGGAAGGAAGGAAGGAAGGAAGGAAGGAAGGAAGGAAGGAAGGAAGGAAAGAAAGGAAGAAAGAAAGAAAAATGTATACTTAAAATAGGAGGACAATTTGGGAAAGAAAGAAAGAAAGAAAGAAAAAGAAAGAAAGAAAGAAAGAAAGAAAGAAAAAATAAGAAAGAATGAAGGAAGGAAAGAAACGAAGAAAGAAAGAAATAAAGAAAGAAAGAAAGTGAAAGAAGGACAGATAAAGAAGGAAAGAGAGAGAGAAAGAAAATGGATTCTAAAAATAGGACAATGTGGGAGAGAAAGAAAAAAAATAAAACTATTTTTTTTAAACCATGGTATTATGCGTTTTCATTTTTGTTATATAAGTTTCTAATCTAAATGATATGTTTATTTGTTTATTTATTTATATTTATATATTTATGTTTATTTATTTCTGTCACATCTGTACTGATGCTGTCCCACACATCTGTCGCTTTCTTCTCATCCTATAAACTTTCCTTATTTGGTCACAACTTCCTGTGTTGTGAAGTCTGTAGTTTTTTCCTCTGCTCTCCTCAGTGTCCGGTGTGTGTAAGGCTGAATCTTAGCATATATGTTTTGACCTTTGACCCCGTACCTCCAGCAGGAAGCGTGGACTCTCGGGCATGAAGGTGAGGCCGATGAGAGCGGCGACGGCCGGCAGAGCACAGACCAGCACGAACACACGCCAGCTGTGGAACTGAAACTCTGAACCCATGCTGAAACCCCATCCTGAACACACCCACACACAGAAGAACTATACCATACTGATGGAAGATGTGTTATAAGCATTATTAATGTGTCACAGAGTGTTATTAATGAGTAATAACAGTGTCATAATGAGGATGATGTGATACAGAGCATTAATAATGTGTAACAACTGTTCTGCACTAAGGGATTGAAAAGAGTGTTATTCATGTGTAACAACTGTACCATTGTCGAGGACGATGTATTATAGTGCATTATTAATGTATAATAAATGTACTATAGTGATGGATGATGTGTTACAGAGCTGTTATTAATGTGTAATATCTGTACTGTAATGAGGGAACACATAGAGCATTGTTACTGTGTAATAACCATAATTTAGTGAGAGATGATGTTATAGAGCTGTTATTAATGTGTTATAGAGCATTATTTGTATAATTGTACCATAGTGAGGGATGATGGCCCAGGCAGTGAACGAAGCATAAATTCCACCAATCATCCAGAACATACAGAGCCAGCTGAGATGCTCTCCTCTCTTATCCATCTGCAGAAACTCTGAGAAGTACGAGTACACAATCGGGACGGAGCCACCAATACTGCAACACACACACACACACACACCCACACACGTTTCATCACTTTGTTTCAGCTAAATTTGTTTATAAATTTAGGTATTTATTTAATGTGAAACTCATTTCCCCTCTTCTTTCTATTGGCTCTATCTCTCTTTCTCTCTCACCCGAAGCCAGAGATGAGTCTGAAGAAGATGAAGAACCCATATCCCTGAGAGAAGGACGAGAGGAAGGCAGCAATGCAGTTGATGGTCAGAGCGATGATCAGACATTTCCGTCGTCCCACTTTATCAGCCATTCCTCCCCAAATGAACGCTCCCAACATCATTCCCAGGAAAACGATCAGACCTGAGGGGGAGGGTTAATGGTGAGGTATTAGAGGAACAGGACAGAATGGAGTTGTTTCTTATATTATATTCAAATAACCACTGTTTGTTTAAACAGATTTTATAACAAGTGATAAATAACTAAACTGCAGTCAGATCGAACCGAGATCGTACTGGGTGCAGTTACTTTAGATTACCACTAGGAGGCACAATTCCCCTGTTCAATTCAAAGCTGCCGAAGATATCTATCTATTTCTTCAAGATCGTACATCATAACAGGCCCAGAATAAACTCTCTAAAAAATACACACATCTTGTTTCAGGAATAAAAGCTGCATAACTTCACTATTATACTCCTGAAAAATATTATAGACGGTGTAAAGCTTATTTATAAATGTATATCAGTATAGAAGTTTATCATCATCTTTATCACTTTCAGCTACTCTAGTGTTAAGCTGTGAGAGGCGGAGCCTTGGCAGTGAGGGGGTGGAGTCATGGCAAACTGAACAAGATTGTCTTCAACTGAATAACACAGCAGTATTCAGCTACACAGTGTAGTTTACTTCATTTTATAGATTACAGCGAGCCGATGACAGGAAGATGATTACAGGAAGTCAATTACAGGAAGATGATTACAGGAAGATGATAACAGGAAGTCGATTACAGGAAGTCGATTACAGGAAGTAGATTACAGGAAGACGATTACAGGAAGAAGATTACAGGAAGACGATTACAGGAAGAAGGTTACAGGAAGTCGATTACAGGAAGACGATTACAGGAAGATGATTACAGGAAGTCGATTACAGGAAGATGATTACAGGAAGTCGATTACAGGAAATCGATTACAGGAAGACGATTACAGGAAGTTGATTGCAGGAAGTTGATTACAGAAAGTTGATTACAGGAAGACGATTACAGGAAATCAATTACAGGAAGTTGATTAAGGGAAAACGATGACAGGAAGACGATTACAGGAAGTCAGTTACAGGAAGTCGATTAAGGGAAAACGATTACAGGAAGACGATTACAGGAAGTCGATTACGGGAAGATGATTACAGGAAGTCAATTACAGGAAGTCGATTAAGGGAAAAGATTACAGGAAGTTGATAACAGAAAGTAAATTACAGTAAGTGGATTACAGGAAGTGGATTACAGGAAGTGGATTACAGTGAAGTCCCACTGTGTCCCAAGTTTTTATCCACATCTCTGTGATCCTGTTGTGTCTCTGAAACCTGGAAATAACTGCGTCTGAAGAATTGTTTGTGTTTTGAAGGTCTGCAGATGGTAGAGCTCTAATAAAAATTGTCATTATGAAACATTACACCTGGAAACACTCTGTCGCAGGTTCACCGTGTTCCCGTCACACAGCCCCCAAACCTGGAACAGCAGTAAATATGAAGAACCTTCTGTTTCACAGGATTTATTTTATCACATTACAGATTAACAACTGTCTTATAAAAAACACAAAAGTCTCTACAGATATTTAAGATTACACATGTTTAGATAGATAGATAGATAGATAGATAGATAGATAGATAGATAGATAGATAGATAGATAGATAGATAGATAGATAGATAGACAGATGTTGACATCAGCTGTTTTTCACAGCAGTGATTAATGACAAACCTGAACCTGAAGGTGAGAGACTATAAATTCTAATGCAGCAGAGAGAGAGAGAGAGAGAGAGAGAGAGAGAGAGAGAAGGAGTGATTCTTCCACAGAGAGGAGGTGAACTGGCTGATTTTTTCCATCCCAGCATGTCCATCTGTATCCCCTCTCTCTCTCTCTCTCTCTCATCAGTCGCTCTTCATCCCTCCTGCCAGGTCACGACATCAAGATGAATAGAAGGAGGGAGCGAGGGACTGATGGCGGGAAAGAGAAAGTAACAGAGTGAGGAGAAGAACACAGAAAATAGTGAGTGACACAGAAAGTAGAGAGTGAGTGATAGAAAAAAGAAATGAAAGAAAAAGAGTGAAAGAGAGAATAAGAGATAAGTGAATGAGAAAGAACAGATAGAGATGGAACATGGATAGAGGAGAGATGGCTAGAGAGGATGCTACAGTAAGTAAGTGAGTTTTTATTGGAAGTGTTCAGAAGGGAAAGAAAGAAAAATGAGATCGATAGAGTGTGAGAGAGAAACAGATCGCACAAAAAATGAATAGGTGATGAAAAGAAGAGAGAAGAAAAAGAGGGAAAGAAAAACTGAGGGCTGTTGTGTATCAGATTCAGGAATCAAGGTCAGATGGAAATATATTGATCTGCTGAAGCCTTCGCTGACTCGGCTGTTTACACACACACACACACACACACACACACAGAGTTGTGAATTAGCTTCCTGAAACAGCATGCCTCATCATGTTTTGTGTTTTTTATTGCTCCTAATTAATTCTTCTTATTAATTTAATAACTCCTCTGAAAAATTTCATTTCTAATTTAATTTCTTCACTTAGTAAAATCTTCTTGACATAAAGTTGAGCTTGTAACACAGCCTGATTAATCTCAGTGCCATTAGCGAATGAGTCAGCAGTTCCTTCCTTATTTATGCTCCACTTCTGGCTAATATCGAACTCCTGCCAAGTGTTTCGGCCCGATCCAAATTCTCTAGGGTTAATGGGGCAGTGAAGAAAAACACGGATGCTGCTGTAAAGTCTGGAATTTTCCGGATGTGTCAAGTGTGTGTATGCGTATGGATTGAGGAACCAACCAAAACTGTCCGAAATCTTTCCACACTGGAAGGTGAACTCACGCTACACTGTTTGCTAGGCAACAAGAAAGTATGTTTGAGCAGCATAAGTAAGTTAGCTCTTGTAGCTAGCACCAAGTTCCTTCTAAACACCGAGGAAAGACACAGTGACACTGGAAACTAACCAGAATGATCCAAAACATCAACATTTACCTCAGATGTGTCGACAAATCCGTGTAAAAAGACTCTAAACAACCAAAATACACTTTTAGCGTCGACTGCTAAATGAATTTTAGTCTGTTCAAATGCAACTAAAGCTGTGCTTAAGAGAAGGAAAGGAAAGAAAAGTCAATATACAACAGAAAAGATGCACAGTAAGCATAAGCTAGGAATTAGCTCGCTAGCATGCCACTGACAATTTCCTTATAGAGATATTGTAAAGATGCTGAAAACTAGCAAGAACAGCAACATTTACCTCATCTGTTTTTTGTAATTGGAAGGAAAACATTGTTACTTAGCAACCGAGAAGTCAAAGTTATAGACTGAGTCCATGCTAGCTAGCTAACATGTCATCAGTAAGTGTATTATACACATTGTAGTGACACAGTATCCTAACTATCCAGAACATCAACGTTGACCTCAGATATGCTGGCAAATAAATCAGAATAAAGTTGAAGTTACACATTATAATGAAACTCAGCTGCCGAGACTAATGACATTGGCATCGGTGTTGATAGATCTGGGAAATGTGGACAGAATATCTCAGCTAGCTCATGTACAAGACATTATTTTTTCAGGTTTTATCTTTTACAGGTTTTTATCTCTTAAAAACATGACAAGATAGTAGTTGAACCATGAACCTGCGTAAGTTACTGAGCAAAAATTCTGTGTACAAAAATGCTAAAAAATGCTAGCTGTATCCTGAGTGAAAGAGAAAGTCGTGTCATTATCAACAAATGGGAAAAAAAGGTAAATAAAATAGAATTCTTAATGAGGGAAAATATCTTTTAGGAAACTGAGTTAATGATTCTTATTTTTAGATTATGACAAATTCTACTAGATAAATTATTTGTGCTAAAGTTTTGGGCAATTTGTTTGTGGTAAATTAATGGA
Organism: Hemibagrus wyckioides; assembly: GCF_019097595.1. Classification (NCBI taxonomy): domain Eukaryota; kingdom Metazoa; phylum Chordata; class Actinopteri; order Siluriformes; family Bagridae; genus Hemibagrus; species Hemibagrus wyckioides. The sequence goes on from NC_080717.1 coordinate 24,065,307, forward strand.
AAAAAGACAAAAAAATATCTTATAAATAAACATTATTAATATCTCATCATGAGAAATATTATCTACTTTTACCTTTGCTCAATATATTTTTATTTGTGAGATATAATTTATTGCTAATTCTGATTTGTACATACTTACAATTTAGCCCCGCCCACTTCTACCTTCTAGCCAGAATAAAATTTATAGAAAGAGCAATCTTTCAACTTAATACATTAATGCAGGACTTACCCAGCATGCCTTTCTCTGCATTAGACATGCACATGTCCTTTTCAGCGCTGGGAAGCGCCAACGCCACAACGAAACACTCAACGCTGTCGGCCATCAGCGCCAAGCCCAGCACCACGAACAGACTCCACTGGAAGCGTCCGTGTCCGCAGTCCTCGATGATCTCCTCGTACTGCTCCGCCAGGCCGTCGTCTTCATCCGGATCTGCACGGAGTTTGACCTTTGACCTAGCCGCTTTGACCTCATCCGGGTGCGGGATGCCCTGGTACTCGCCCTCGTACATCTGGTCGTCCTCATCGTGACCCTCGGTGACGTCACTCGCCGCGTCTTCATCCTCTTGGTATTCGGCCTGGTAGCCGTTACCGTGGTGATAGGTGTTCTGATAAGGGTCGGCCATTTTTACAAAATTTCACAGCAAAAAGCAAAGAGCAATCCTGGACACACCTGAGCCCAAGTGTGTGTTTTCCGCTGGATAGGACAATTAAGATGAAAATTTCACTAACTCCAGGTATCATTACCTCAGACGGTCCACATCGCTCCAGGACGACATGCTAAACCTGATAGAGAGAAAAAATCATCAATCACCATTCAGATTTTAAAGTTGAATTTCAGTAAAGATGAATCAGTGACAGTGATTTCTATTTCCAATCTTTAAGGAAGAAGTAAAACACTTTTGGGGGTGTGCTGTTAAAGGAAAATAATCAGTAACCAGGTGATGTGATGCAGCAGATTTCGACCCTGAAGCTGATTATGTTCGTCTTACAGCACATTAAAAAGTGTTTTATTTCTCTTACACTTCTGGAACTTATCAGTGATGTGATGTTCTATCAGCTATAAAGACTCATCCCCTCAGCAGTCTCTCTCTCTCTTTATTCTCTCTCTTCAAGTTAATAAGAGAAAAAACTCAGCTTGTCATGTTACTGAGAAACCACAAAAACTCCTCTGTCCTGAAGATGTGGAGAACTTCAACCTCCAGCTTCACCTCTGACTGATACACAGCACTGACACTGGAGACTCCTTCACCACATCACACACACACACACACACACACACACACACTGATACACAGCACTGACACTGGAGACTCCTTCACCACATCACACACACACACACACACACTGATACACAGCGCTGACACTGGAGACTCCTTCACCACATCACACACACACACACACACACACACTGATACACAGCACTGACACTGGAGACTCCTTCACCACATCACACACACACACACACACACACACACTGATACACAGCACTGACACTGGAGACTCCTTCACCACATCATATACAAACACACACACACACACACACACACACTGATACACAGCGCTGACACTGGAGACTCCTTCACCACATCACACACACACACACACACACACTGATACACAGCACTGACACTGGAGACTCCTTCACCACATCACACACACACACACACACACACACACTGATACACAGCACTGACACTGGAGACTCCTTCACCACATCATATACACACACACACACACACACACACACTGATACACAGCGCTGACACTGGAGACTCCTTCACCACATCACACACACACACACACACACACACACACACTGATACACAGCACTGACACTGGAGACTCCTTCACCACATCATATACACACACACACACACACACACACTGATACACAGCGCTGACACTGGAGACTCCTTCACCACATCACACACACACACACACACACACACACACTGATACACAGCACTGACACTGGAGACTCCTTCACCACATCACACACACACACACACACACACACACTGATACACAGCACTGACACTGGAGACTCCTTCACCACATCACACACACACACACACACACACACACTGATACACAGCACTGACACTGGAGACTCCTTCACCACATCACACACACACACACACACACACACTGATACACAGCACTGACACTGGAGACTCCTTCACCACATCACACACACACACACTGATACACAGCACTGACACTGGAGACTCCTTCACCACATCACACACACACACACAAACATCTCTTTACAAAATATCAACGATTATTATTAATCTGTTTATTATCAGTGGAGTGTGTGCTGTATACATGCCTGTGAACAAGCTGTTGCTATGGAAACTATAAGGTATCAGAGTGAGTGAGGTTTATATTAATATAAACCTGTGCTACAGTCAAAGCTGCTGTTAGAGAGAATTAATCAACACCTGATCCACCAATCAGAGTCCAGAACTCAGCAGCAGTGAGTAAAATGGGATACTGTCTCGTGATTAAACTCAGATTATATTATTTCTGAGTGAACAGTAATTTAAATAGAGCAGAATGTTGCCAGATTTTGGAAACTGAAACCCTCATGCTACTTAATTTAATGAAATTCTTGTCCATGGGGGAAGGGAGACATTATGCTAGGTGTGTGTGTGTGTGTGTGTGTGTGAAGGACTAAACTACTTTCACAGCCGCTGTAAAATATTGATTAGAGATCAGGGAAGGTGTTTAGAACAGGAAAAAGGTGATGTAAGTAACGGTTAAGTAACTGGTTTGATAATGGTGATTAGTCACTTCTCCGTCTGTGATCATGCAGAACAACACACTGCAAGCTTAAAGAAGCGAGAGATGAATCGCTGCTGGAGCTGTCCATGTTTCTGTACAGAGAGAAAAGAAGACTGAAAGAGATGGAGAGAAAGAGATCAATCTCTCTATCTATCTTTGTCTTTCAATCTTCCATCTGGCTCTGCTTCTATTTTTTCCTAACCAAAGCTCTATTAAATACATGCGGGAATTTCGGGCCTTTCATCCCCGGAATCTGTTCCTTCCTCCTCAAAGTTGCTTAAAGTCAGTAAAGTCGCAGTAAACGATCACTTCTTTGGCTTCTGTGTGGATATAAAAAACTCTCCCATCATTTTTAAAGCCCCCCAGGAGATTTGTCTGGTTTGTGCTTCGCTTATTTATTTATTTTTCTTTCATAAGTGGACGCAGATTGCAAGCTCTTTAAATTCACTGTTAAAGTTCTGCACAAAACAGATAATCCTTTAAATGATCCATCTGTGCTCCTGTATTTACTGATCCTACAGCATGGCCAGGTAAACAAAAATCAATAAATAAACACGTCTGCTTTATAGCATAAGAAAACCCCAATGGTATTGTTTTAAGAATGTTGTCACTTTCAGAAGGATGAATTATACGTTGGTTCATCTAAACAATTGAATATGATCATTCAGCTACAAGATCATTAGTGAGATCAGACTCTGATGTCGGGATATTAGAGTTATGGTCATAGCAGAGTCCAGATCTCTATAGGTATGTTTCTTACAATCGGTGAAAAACATTCATATAGAGATCTGGACTCTGCTTTGACCATAACTCTAATGTTGCTGTTACGTACCAGTGTTTCCATACTGCACAACAATATTCCATCTATTTCTATTTTTACAAATATTTTATACAGATGTTTACTTTTACAGATATTTTATAGAGATGTTAACTTTTACAGATATTTTATACAGATGTTTACCTGTACAGATATTTTATACAGATGTTTACCTTCACAGATATTTTATACAGATGTTAACTTTTACAGATATTTTATACAGATGTTTACCTTCACAGATATTTTATACAGATGTTTACTTTTATGGATATTTTATACAGATGTTTACTTTTACAGATATTTCATACAGATGTTTACTTTTACAGATATTTCATACAGATGATTACTTTTACGGATATTTTATACAGATGTTTATCTTGACAGATGTTTTATACAGATGTTTACCTTTACATTTATTTTATACAGATGTTTACTTTTGCAGATATTTCATACAGGTGTTTACTTTTGCAGATATTTCATACAGATGTTTACTTTTACAGATATTTCATACAGATGTTTACTTTTACAGATATTTTATACAGATGTTTACTCAAAACTTTACTCAAAACGGACTTATTCCATTTATCATCATTACAACAATTGTATTTTGTATTTTATTTATATTTTTTAACTACTCTGCATGCCTTAAATTGCCCCCTGGGGATAAATAAAGTTTTTTTAATTGAATTGAATTGAATGTTGAGGAGACTCCCGAAGGTGTTGAGTGGGGTTGAGTCAGAGTCTCAGGCTCTGTGCAGGACACTCGAGATTTTCACTCCAACCTTCACCTCTACACCATGTCTTCATGGAGCTGCTTCGTGCGCAGGGACATTGTCATGATGGAGCAGGGTTTGGACTCGGGTTCGGAGTTTTTCAGTAAAGCTCCACACACAGAGCCGGTCTGTATGACTGTGACTCAGACTTCATTTGGAGAAGAAACACATCCAAGTGTGATGGCTAGGGGGCACATGCCTTGGCCGTATAAATTTGATCTTCTCTGTGTGTACATTTATTAGATTGGGAGATGATCCATGCAGGTATGACCTTATCCTGATCTCCTGTGTTTTTTAAGCAGAAGCACTGGAAAGATCAGAATGCAGAAAACTGGACTACAGCACTAGGAGTGTGGGGCGTGGCCAAATATAAAAAGGGGTGGGGCTAAATGTTGTGAAAATAATTCCCTGATCATTTAAAAGAAGCCACCTGAGATACGTGTGTACAGGTATCACTTCTGCTGCAGGTTACAGATACACTGTGATCCAGATTTCCGATGAACTTCTGCAGTTTTGATGAAATATTCCAGTCTCACATTGAATTAATTTAGACAGATAACCAGCGTGGTATTAGCTGCTGCTGAATATTCTGCAACAGAATAAACTATCGAGCTTCTCCCTTTTTTTTGCTCCTGGACAGCTGTTATTGTTTCAAGTCATTTCTAGCTTGTAGCGTCCAGTCAGACACCAGCGTCTGTGAGGCTGAAACTTCAAAAGATGAAACTTTCTGCTTGCTGATTTTTATTCCTGTCTGTTACTGCAGCGCTGTGTGTCTCAGTGTGTTCAATAACAAAGACAGATGAAGGTCAGGACTGCACTGTGTGTGTGTGTGTATGAGTGAGAGTGTGTGTGTATGAGAGAGTGTGTGTGCATGTGTGTGTTAGGGTGAGAGTGTGTGTGTATGTATGTGTGTTGGTGTGTTTGTGAATCTAAGTGTGTGTGTGAGTGTGCATGCTTGTGTGTGTGTGCATGTGTGTGAGAGAGAGAGTGTGTGTGTGAGTGTTTGTGAATGTATTGTGTGTGTGTGTATGAGTGAGAGTGTGTGTGTGTGTGTATGAGTGTTTGTGAATGTAAGTGTGTGTGTGTTGGTGTGTTTGTGAATGTAATTGTGTGTGATTGTGTGTGTGTATGTGCATGTATGAGTGTGTGCGTGATTGTGTGTGTGTGTGCATGTATGAGTGTGTGTGTGTGTGTATGTGTGTGAGTGTTTGTGAATGTAAGTGTGTGTGTGCATGTATGTGTGTGTGTGTGTGTGTGTGTGTGTTTGTGAATGTAAGTGTGTGTGTTTGTGTGTGTGTGTGTGTATGTATGTGTGTTGGTGTGTTTGTGAATGTAGGTGTGTGTGTGTGTGTGATTGTGTGTGTGTTTGTGAATGTAAGTGTGTGTGTGTTTGTGAATGTAAGTGTGTGTGTGTGTTTGTGAATGTAAGTGTGTGTGTTTGTGTGTGTGTATGTGTGGGTGAGAGTGTGTGTGTGTGTGTATGTATGTGTGTTGGTGTGTTTGTGAATGTAGGTGTGTGTGTGTGTGATTGTGTGTGTGTGTCTGTGTGTATGAGTGTGTGTGTTTGTGTGTGTTTGTGTTGACTATTTATTACACAAATTTTTTGATCAATTTTCATGGACCTAGATTAGAATTCGAGTGTTTTTCACCTGATTCTCGGGGAACATTACGCTCTGTGATGTGACATGATGTTGAATAAAATCTCAGATCATCAGAGAATACTTTGGTGGTGAGTTGAGATTGTTTGTCTTGTTATCAGCGGTCAGTCAGTGTCACTGTAACCAAAGCTGATCAGGACAGAGCCGAGTCTGTGTGTCAGAGGAATCTGTGATTAAAGTCACAATCTGCTCGTCTGAAACCAGCAGGAGAGCAACCTCACACACTCATACACACACCAACCATACAGGAAACATGAGAATGGGCAGAAAAATCTCCTCATTACCTCCAGATCACTGTGCAGAATGTGCGTGTGTGTGTGTGTGTGTGTAGCTTTCTAAACCAGCTTGAGCTCTACACAAATAGAGGAGATGTGAAGAAGTTTGGTTTGAAGAACAATGCTGATCCCACGCCATGTTAGCTATGTGTGTGTGTGTGTGTGTGTGTGTGTGTATGTGTGTATGTGTGTGGGTGGGTTGGTGGGCGGGATGGCTGCATTGCGTCTGCCAAAAGCTTGTGGGACTTCCAGAAAGAGAAACTTTACAGAGGACAGGAGGAGAGGAGGAGGATACACACACACACACACACATCAGCCTTCACACAGCATTTTAAGATGCTCTGGTGTTAGCAATTGTGTTAGTTTTAGTTCATAATTGCATTAATGTATAAATGAAGATGTCCAAGGAAATACTTTAATTAAGTAATAAAAAAAAATCAGTCAGAAAGGAGACACTGGATTTATAAAAAATATTCTCTAATTTACTAATAAATATTAATTAACAAAAAATGTTATTATAAAATGAATAGAATTGAAGAATAGGATCATTTCCTAACGTTAATAGATGAACCGGATCACGTCAGCGCTGGATCACGTCGCTCACGTCACCTGATTCACTCCTCGGTTTGAAGAGCGGCAGTGTTTCTAAAATCTGAAGCTAATTTACTGGAAAAATTCGTTACGTTCCAAACCCACCCGCGATAAACGAAAATCCGCGATACACGGATGCCACCCCCAAATGCTTTTTTTTTAATTGTTTAAGCCGTAAATGACCCTCCCACACTCTTTAAACTCACACAGGAAACATTTGCAAGCATATAGTGATATACCGGGACCGCGATATATGAACCGAGGGGGATTACTGTATTCTTGGTATTTACTGCGGCTAACGATGTATCGAGCTAGCATGCATTAAAATGTGTAATAGTGACATCATAAGGATGAAGCAAGATGAGAAAATCAAACAGAATTTTCCAGACCGTTGATTTTGACCTCAGATGTGTCGTATGCTATCGTAATGCTATGACGTGTAGTATGCTATCGTAATGCTATGACGTGTCGTGTGCTATCGTAATGCTATGACGTGTCGTGTGCTATCGTAATGCTATGACGTGTCGTATGCTATCGTAATGCTATGACGTGTCGTATGCTATCGTAATGCTATGACGTGTCGTGTGCTATCGTAATGCTATGACGTGTCGTATGCTATCGTAATGCTATGACGTGTAGTATGCTATCGTAATGCTATGACGTGTCGTGTGCTATCGTAATGCTATGACGTGTCGTATGCTATCGTAATGCTATGACGTGTAGTATGCTATCGTAATGCTATGACGTGTCGTATGCTATCGTAATGCTATGACGTGTCGTGTGCTATCGTAATGCTATGACGTGTCGTGTGCTATCGTAATGCTATGACGTGTCGTGTGCTATCGTAATGCTATGACGTGTCGTGTGCTATCGTAATGCTATGACGTGTCGTGTGCTATCGTAATGCTATGACGTGTCGTGTGCTATCGTAATGCTATGACGTGTCATGTGCTATCGTAATGCTATGACGTGTCGTGTGCTATCGTAATGCTATTACGTGTCGTGTGCTATCGTAATGCTATGACGTGTCGTGAGCTATCGTAATGCTATGACGTGTCGTGTGCTATCGTAATGCTATGACGTGTCGTATGCTATCGTAATGCTATGACGTGTCGTTTGTTATCGTAATGCTATGACGTGTCGTATGCTATCGTAATGCTATGACGTGTCGTGTGCTATCGTAATGCTATGACGTGTCGTATGCTATCGTAATGCTATGACGTGTCGTATGCTATCGTAATGCTATGACGTGTCGTATGCTATCGTAATGCTATGACGTGTCATATGCTATCGTTATGCTATGACGTGTCGTGTGCTATCGTAATGCTATGACGTGTCGTGTGCTATCGTAATGCTATGACGTGTCTTATGCTATCCTAATGCTATGACGTGTCGTATGCTATCGTAATGCTATGACGTGTCGTGTGCTATCGTAATGCTATGACGTGTAGTATGCTATCGTAATGCTATGACGTGTCGTATGCTATCGTTATGCTATGACGTGTCGTGTGCTATCGTAATGCTATGACGTGTCGTATGCTATCGTAATGCTATGACGTGTCGTGTGCTATCGTAATGCTATGACGTGTCGTGTGCTATCGTAATGCTATGACGTGTCGTATGCTATCATAATGCTATGACGTGTCGTGTGCTATCGTAATGCTATGACGTGTCGTGTGCTATCGTAATGCTATGACGTGTCGTATGCTATCGTAATGCTATGACGTGTCGTATGCTATCGTTATGCTATGACGTGTCGTATGCTATCGTAATGCTATGACGTGTCGTATGCTATCGTAATGCTATGACGTGTCGTATGCTATCGTAATGCTATGACGTGTCGTATGCTATCGTTAAGCTATGAAGTGTCGTGTGCTATCGTAATGCTATGACGTGTCGTATGCTATCGTTAAGCTATGACGTGTCGTGTGCTATCGTAATGCTATGACGTGTCGTATGCTATCGTAATGCTATGACGTGTCGTATGCTATCATAATGCTATGACGTGTCGTATGCTATCGTTATGCTATGACGTGTCGTATGCTATCGTAATGCTATGACGTGTCGTATGCTAACCGCTATCGCAACAGCTTCAATAACCTCACGAGTGTGTCGCTCATGTGGAAAACACTCGTTTATCGTGTATTCTCTTTCCCGTGTGATTCTGGAATATTCTGAACACTTCCTCGCCGCTCGGTTTTTTTCTTTATTTAGCTTCCGTCTTGCTCGTGTATCTGGGCTGCGTTCACTCGCTCCCTCGACGGCTCCGTCTCAAACACACTGCAGCTTTCCCCAACACGGATCTGGGTCACGTTTTGCTGCAGCTCTTTATTTATTTACAGAAAGAACTTTAGGCTGGATGTGTACACGGTGTGACACGACTCCTCCTTAAGTCTTAAACACTTCTGCTTTGTTTTCTTGTTGTTTGTCATTGTCTCGATTCTGAGCAGTGAATGAAGCAGAAGCAGTCAGGAATCCGATCAGAGTCATTTGCATGTTCTTCTGCTTTAAAATCAGTTTTCTTTTCATTATAATCAGCAGCAGATACGAAAAGATTCAACTGTCTGATTTTAAGAGACGACTCCCAAACATCAGAAAAAGTGATTCAGTTCAAACACGTTCTGCCTTCATGACCTGCTTAGTCATGTTGACGTGTGTTTGTGTGTGTGTGTGTGTGTGTGCATGAGTGTGTGTGCGTGTGTGTGTGTGTGTGTGAGTTATCACTATGATTATTATTTCCAGGGTTATTAAAACAGCACTCTATAATCCTGTGTGTAAAGACGATCGTAACTCAAGTGTCGACTCTCAGCTTCATAAAATAGTGCAGGCTGATAAACGATAAAGGAAAGAACAACCGAACGAGAGAAAACGATGAAATATGAGGAGAGAGAGAGAGAGAGAGAGAGAGAGAGAGAGATATTTTAATGCTGGAGGGAATGAGAGATGTGCTGTTTTTTAGGCCAGCTGCAATTTAATCCTGCTTAATACTGCGGAAATTTCATTCTGTCCACTGGCTGCTGAAAGCTTTAGATTAAACTCTTTGTCTTGCTGTGTGTGTGTGTGTGTGTGAACCCTCCTCTATCATCTCATATTACCATGTCCACCGTGACAAGACGACGTCTGATAAATCAGAGATGATCCGAGGCCGCGACGCGATCTGATGAGGAAATGAGTTTCTGCCTCCTCTTTTTCTTTGTTTGTTTTCTGGGCTCTTTGTGGCGTCACATAAATAATTTCGTCCTCATTTGGTTATTCATCGGATTAGTTTAGGTTAATAAATGACTTCAGGAGTTTAAATCAGTTGATCCTGTACTATTTCAGTCAATAAAAATGTTTCTGGCTGTAAACACACACACACAAACACACACACACACAAACACACAAACACAAACACACACACACAGATTTTTACAATTTCATGACCTTGATTTAGAGTCTTGTGGCTTCATTCATGTGTGTGTGTGTGTGTGTGTGTGTGTGTGCATGAGTAACTGCTGGATCGTGATATTAAAAGAGACTGAAATGTAATAAGAGTCTGCGCTGCATCAAGTGCTGTTCTATTCTCTGGGTGCTGAATAATGCCGGTGGATCCGTTGGGTTAAATTAAAGCAGTGATTAATGCCATCATTACTGCTAGCTCTGTTCATGCGCCGGTCTTAGCAGGTGTCGTTTGGCTTCATTAAAGCTATGATTTATTTATCGATTTAATAATCACAAGTCAAATGAATCAAATGTGAACTGTATAATCACCTGAATCATATCTAACAGATCTGTAACTCCGCCTCCAGGTTTTTTAAGAGGCTGGAACAAATCGGTTGTGTGTTTAATAGCGTAGAAGCCTGGAAATGATATAGCATCTGACAATTTAATGTAAAATGGTCTGAAATCACTAGGCAATGACACACACACACACACACGGAGCAAATGGGATGGATAAATAAAAAAATGTGCGGTCCATTAACCAGAATAGAGACTGTTACTTGGCCAGACCTCGCTTGTGCATACTGACTCAGTCACACACACACACACACACTGGCACAATTTGCTAGCTGTAAGTTATTGTTATTGATTCTGGCCCTGTTCTCATTCCACAGCAGCAGACACATAAAGTTGCAGTCAGGATGGACAGACTCAGGATCAGCAGGAATACATTCTGTTTCTTCCTCCAGAATGTTCCGGAAGCCCGGGGAACATAATTGGAAAAGAAATGCAAAATGTTTAGAGGAAATATGAACAGGAATACTAATGCCGGATTTTTGGAATAGTATAGTAGAATAGCTGTAAGATTGGGGAGAGCAGAGAAATCCTGGAATTCCCGGGAAGAGGAAAATATATACAAGGAACAGGAAAATATTTCCCGGGAAGAGGAAAATACATACAAGGAACAGGAAAAATAATTTATTGGAATAAATAATTCTGCAAAAAATGTACTTGAATAAATAATTCTGCAAAAAATGTACTTGAAAGGATTAAAAAAAATTAAAACATTCACATAGAGCAGTAACACAACACTCTGAATGAAGATCGGAGTAGAGGAAAAATAGGAAGGGCTTAAAAAAGGAATATTTTAATTGGAATTATGGAGTAAAGACAATGAGAACAGGAATGTTGTGAAGAATACTGTTCCAATTGAGATCGTAAAATCTTGGAATATGAGCTGGAATGTGAGGATTGGTGGAACAGGGATGTTTAAACAGGTAATGATGGAATAGGAATCCGGAATTTTTGAATAGAAATGGACTGTGGGAAGAATGAGATATGAGTCAGAGAGTAGAGTAGCAGTGTTGGAATAGTGGTAAGAATTAAACAGAATAAGAGGCAAGGATTTACTGCAGAATTAACTTAACGTGGCGTATTTCTGAATTATTGCAGAATTATTTCTCAATTATTTTTTTAATTATTCCTGAATTATTTCTAAATTATTTTTTAATTATTCCTGAATGATTTCTAAATTATTTTTTATTATTCCTGAATTATTTCTAAAATATTTCTAAATTATTTTTAAAAATTATTTCTACATTATTTCTACATTACTTTTAAATTATTCCTGAATTATTTCTAAATTTATTTCCAAATAATTTTTAATTATTCCTGAATTGTTTCTAAATCATTCCTGAATTATTTCTAAATTATTTCTACATTATTTTTGAATTATTTCTGAATAATTTCTAAATTATTTCTACATTACTTTTAAATTATTTCCAAAATATTTCTAAATTATTTCCAAATGATTTTAAATTCCTGAATTGTCTCTAAATTATTCCTGAATTATTTCTAAATTATTTCTGATTTATTTGCACATTTTAATGGTCGCAGTGATGATTAACTCATGAACTGACACCGTTAGGAACAGACCGAGTGATTGATTGATTTTTCACAGGAATTAAAGGTGCAGATGTTTCTATCAGCCGAAGTCTCGGTTTCCCCTTTAACACAAAATAAAATTTCAATTTAAAGACCTGATGTTTTTTCTGACCTGAATTCTGTTCTGGATTTGGGAAAGTGATCTACTTCTACTTCTACTAATAATCTTAAAATAATGATTAAAAAAAAGGTTAAAAACTATTTTAATATTTTGCCATTATAATATTATTTTGCCAATAATATTAAAAAATCAGATCACAGAAATATTTATTGCTTATATTTTTAAAGTGCTATGAATACTGTTTCTTTTGCCTTTGGAAAGATATTATAAATGTAATTTTTATTAGATGTGACGTGTGATATTTATTAATACAGTTCATCTATCAAGCCACTGTACCTCCATAACAGCTTATTTAGATGAAATAAACAAACAAACAAACAAATACATAATCATGTCTAAGTGCATTTAGTGTGAGACGTGAAACAGGAGTAAATGCTGCATGTGCAGAGCTACACCTCTTTTCTCATCTTGTCTCTTCTCTTCTCTTCTCTTCTCTTCTTCTCTTCTCTTCTCTTCTCTTCTCTTCTCTTCTCTTCTTCTCTTCTCTTCTCGTGTGCTCTCTTCTCATCTTTTCTCGTCTCTTATTGTCTCTTCTCATTTTGTCTCTTCTGTTCTCTTCTCTTCTTGTGTGTTCTCTTCTTGTGTCTTCTGTTCTCTTCTCTTCTTGTGTGTTCTCTTCTTGTGTCTTCTCTTCTCTTCTCTTCTCTTCTCGTGTGCTCTCTTCTCGTCTTTTCTCGTCTTTTCTCGTCTTTTCTCGTCTTTTCTCGTCTCTTCTCTTCTCTTCTCTTCTCTTCTCTTCTCTTCTCTTCTCTTCTCGTGTGCTCTCTTCTCGTGTGCTCTCTTCTCGTCTCTTCTCTTCTCTTCTCTTCTCGTGTGCTCTCTTCTCGTCTTTTCTCGACTCTTATTGTCTCTTCTCTTCTCATTACGTCTCTTCTGTTCTCTTCTCTTCTTGTGTGTTCTCTTCTCATCTCATCTCTTCTCTTTTCGTCTCGTCTCATCTCATCTCATGTCGTGTCTTCTCTTCTCTTCTCTTCTCTTCTCTTCTCTTCTCTTCTCTTCTCTTCTCTTCCTCATACAAGCCTTTCTCTAAACAGATTGCTATAGACCTGCTGTTTGATGGTGAAGTGAACGAGCTGCTCAGTGGGCAGTAAATCAGTGAATATAGCTTCGGAAAATCATTTGGAGACTGAAGACCAGGCCGGACTGTACCACTGCAGACTCCGACTGTACCATGACCTCCATCTAAAGAGTGCAGGTGATGATGTTCACTTTCTGAGCCATTAGAAAGCTGTAAGAGTTTCATGTTTCTGATCGTTTATAAAGCTATACACGTTTAGTGCGTGTAACTCGAGCTGTAACGTGATTACGTGATCTGTATTTGGATTTAAACATGAAATGGGCGTGGCTTAAACCGGAATTGATGTTCATGTCAATGTTGATGTTAACGTCAGAAACGTGGCCGTTGATTGTTTCATGAGCTTCGTATCTGAACAACATCTCTTCACCGCTTTTCTCTACTCGATGTGTTGCAAAAAACAAACAAACAAACAAACAAACAAACAAACAAACAAAACCCTGAATAGCTCTCTTCCTATTCACGTCTGAAACAAGAAAAGGAAAACATTAGAGTGCGAAGATAACTGAAATTGATATCTGAAATGATAAACTGCTTTCTAGAGACTCTTAGAGACAGCCGAAAATCCGAAAAATGTTAATCACGACGATTCTGTGATCATAGTGTTTGACCAATCTGTGATCGGCACTGTTTATAGCTCCCCCCACATGCAAGATGAGGAAACTAATTGGGCACAGGTTCAGGAACATGACCTCGGATTTCTCTTTTAAACACCTCTACAGTAAACATGGATCACTTTGTACCTCGGGGAGAAAATGTACCTCCTGACGAAATGCCTTTTGTTCTGACTCGGCTTTTTTTCAGCAAGCTTCTTCCAATCAGCAGTTTTTAACGAGGAGTCACCTCAGACAGAGGTTCTTACGTTCTCACACTCTCTAACAACAAAATCAAAGTCTCTCAGGTGTAAAAGGGAAGATTCTGAGTATCATGATTCTTTATCAAAAATATCAGTAACGTGAACAAAGCGTTTTACACACACTGCTGAGTTCTTGACTCTGACTGGTGGATCAGGTGTTGATTAATTCTCTCTAACAGCAGCTCTGACTGTAGCGCACATTTATATTAATGCTCCCACTCCGGTACCTTATCATTTCCATAGCAACGGTTCATTCACAGGGATATGGTATGAATTTTTCAGGTTTTCTGTAAGGAGGCATTTGTGTATGATGTGGTGAAGGAGTCTCCAGTGTCAGTGCTGTGTATCAGTGTGTGTGTGTGTGTGTGTGATGTGGTGAAGGAGTCTCCAGTGTCAGTGCTGTGTATCAGTGTGTGTGTGTGTGTGTGATGTGGTGAAGGAGTCTCCAGTGTCAGTGCTGTGTATAAGTGTGTGTGTGTGTGTGTGTGTGTATGATGTGGTGAAGGAGTCTCCAGTGTCAGTGCTGTGTATCAGTGTGTGTGTGTGTGTGTATGATGTGGTGAAGGAGTCTCCAGTGTCAGCACTGTGTATCAGTGTGTGTGTGTGTGTGTATGATGTGGTGAAGGAGTCTCCAGTGTCAGCACTGTGTATCAGTGTGTGTGTGTGTGTGTGTGTATGATGTGGTGAAGGAGTCTCCAGTGTCAGCGCTGTGTATCAGTGTGTGTGTGTGTGTGTGTGTATGATGTGGTGAAGGAGTCTCCAGTGTCAGCGCTGTGTATCAGTGTGTGTGTGTGTGTGTGTGTATGATGTGGTGAAGGAGTCTCCAGTGTCAGTGCTGTGTATCAGTGTGTGTGTGTGTGTGATGTGGTGAAGGAGTCTCCAGTGTCAGTGCTGTGTATCAGTGTGTGTGTGTGTGTGTGTGTGTGTGTGTGTATGATGTGGTGAAGGAGTCTCCAGTGTCAGTGCTGTGTATTAGTCAGAGGTGAAGCTGGAGCTTGAGGTTCTCCACATCTTCAGGACAGAGGAGTTTACACTTCTTTGTGGTTTCTCAGTAACAAGCTGAGATTTTTTCTCTTATTAACTTGAACCATTTTTAAACAGCATTAAATGTAACTATAAACGGATAAAAAGTATGATGTATGATTCTGTACTAAATCAAAAAATGATGTGTAAAAGGACCAAACCGCGCTGAGAGACACGCTGCTGAAGGAAAATAACAACAACACACATCATTAACTGAATCAAAATCAGAATCAGAGTCATAATCTGTAGTGAATCAAATAGAATTCAGTGTGAGATTTGATTGGAATGTAAACACACACGGCTGAGTGGAAAGTGTGTGTGTTGTATAACAAAACCTATTGCAGAGTAACCAGAGGAACCTCATTGATTATTTCTAAAAATAAAAATCTTTAGCGTCAGAGTAGAAACTGGAGCTGCATCATATTTTAAATGGATAAAATTCATCAGATCAAATTATTTAAATATATATTTTTCTTCTCTCAGAAATTTCCCATCAGCACTTCAGCGAGCTGCTGCTGGTCGTTAATATTTGATCAACTTTGCATTAGCACGAGTGATTCCTGCCCTACAGCAGCACCGAGCTCGCGCACTCCCTAACCAACACACACACACACACAAACAAATATACAAATAAACAACTTTTTCTTACCGTACATTACGCTCACTCAGCACCAAAATCTCAAATATTTCCTAAAATAGCTCCAGGGAGAGGTGGAAGTATCACACATCACACACACACACACATGGTGCAGGACTCGACTCAAACAAGGAGAACAGGATTAGTACACAACCTCTCTCTCTCTCTCTCTCAGTGGTAATGTGTATCCCTCCATCCACACTCAGCTCTCCCCCGCCCCTGCCAAACCCTGAGTGAGGGAGTGGCTCTGTGTGTGTATGTGTGTGTGTGTGTGTGTGTGTGTGTCTGTGTGTCTGTGTAGAGAGAGAGGGAGAGAGGGAGGGGGGTGATAGAGGGATGACAGATGGGCGATGCGGGTAGGGGCAGTTGGAGGAGACTGTGTGTGTGTTAACAATGCTGACTTTATAAAAAAAAAGACCACAACATCTATCTATCTATCTATCTATCTATCTATCTATCTATCTATCTATCTATCTATCTATCTATCTATCTATCTATCTATCTATCTATCTATCTATCTATCTATCTATCTATCTATCTATCTATCTAACCAGAAAACACTTTACAAAAAAGATTTATTTGAAAAAGTATATATATTACTTTAGGTGCAGCATAATTTAGTCTCTCTCTCTCTTTCTCTCTCTCTCTCTCTCTCTCTCTCTCTCTCTCTCTCTCTCTCTTTCTGTAATGTAACAATTGTCTTCTCTATAGAAAACTGTATATTAACAAATATTATTAATAATTCATGTATTTATATTATTGTAATGTATTTTATTCATGTGAATATTCCTATTATTACAGCTC
Source organism: Hemibagrus wyckioides (assembly GCF_019097595.1). Classification (NCBI taxonomy): domain Eukaryota; kingdom Metazoa; phylum Chordata; class Actinopteri; order Siluriformes; family Bagridae; genus Hemibagrus; species Hemibagrus wyckioides. Next base: position 24,082,087 of record NC_080717.1, read on the forward strand.
AGGTTATTACAGGTGTTATTATGTGGTTTGTACAAGTGTTACTGACTTGTTATTACAAGTGTTATTATGCATGTTATTACCAGTGTTATTACAAGTGTTGTTATTATGAGTCTTATTACCAGTGGATATTTGGATTTCAATATAAACATACACCTGATTGTGTGTGTGCACGCGCGTGTGTGTGTGTGTGTTTGATGGTTGCAGGAGTGTGCACTCGCCCTGAGCGTTGGTGTGCTCTTATGCATTATGGGTTTTCATCTAACCCTGATAAATGTTCAATCAGTATTCACACTGCGGAGTTTGAGAGAGAGAGAGAGAGAGAGAGAGACGGAGAGACGGAGAAAGAGAGAGTCTGTACTGAAACCTCCCCATGCTGTGGAGCTGAATGGTCTGATCCAGGGTGAGACCATTATTATATACAGATTATTATATAGTGTGTGTTAATCCAGAGCTCACTAATCCCAAACACCATCCAACTCACTACACAGGGGTAACAACACACACAGCATTGAGCTGTCTGTCTGTCAGTCTGTCTGCCTCTCTATTTCAATCTTTCTGCCTGTCTGTCTGTGTCTGTCTCTCTCTATGTCTGTCTGTCTGTCTCTCTGTCTCCCTCTATCTGCATGTCTCTCTCTTTCACTCTTTCTGTCTGTCTGTCTCTGTCTGTCTCTCTGTCCGGTTGTGTCTGAGACTCCTGTATGAGGGAAATCGTGTGACTTGAGCAGTTTGATTGTCGCAGTAGATGCGTGAGTGCTGCTTTTCTCCTGGCGGATGAGAACCACTGCGGAAACGTCTCACGCCCCTCTTTCTGATCGATTTGTGATGAAAACGTCGTGATGACGCTGCACAAATCACAGGCTCTGAGAGGATAATGAATGAGTTTTCCACAGAAAGTGCTTCCTCCAGACGGCAAGGTTAAAAAACCCTGCTAACACTGTCTGGCCCAGAGGAGAGAGAAGGGCAGTGTACTGTCTGAACCACACATCATCACAACACAACACAACACAACACATCACAACACAACACAACTCATCACAACACAACACAACACAACTCATCACAACACAACACAACACAACACATCACAACACAACACATCACAACACATCACAACACAACACATCACAACACAACACAACACATCACAACACAACACAACACAACACATCACAACACATCACATCACATCACAACACAACACATCACAACACATCACAACACAACACATCACATCACAACACAACACAACACAACACATCACATCACAACACAACACATCACAACACATCACATCACATCACAACACATCACAACACAACACAACACAACACATCACAACACATCACAACACATCACATCACATCACAACACATCACAACACATCACAACACATCACATCACATCACAACACATCACAACACAACACATCACAACACATCACAACACATCACATCACAACACAACACAACACATCACAACACATCACATCACATCACATCACATCACAACACAACACAACACATCACAACACAACACATCACAACACATCACATCACATCACAACACATCACAACACAACACAACACATCACATCACAACACAACACAACACATCACATCACAACACAACACAACACAACACATCACAACACATCACAACACAACACATCACAACACAACACAACACAACACAACACATAACATCACATCACATCACATCACATCACAACACAACACAACACATCACAACACAACACAACACATCACATCACAACACAACACATCACAACACGTCACAACACAACACAACACATCACAACACAACACAACACATCACAACACATCACAACACAACACAACACAACACAACACATCACATCACAACACATCACATCACAACACAACACAACACAACACAACACAACACAACACATCACAACACAACACAACACATCACAACACATCACAACACAACACAACACAACACATCACAACACATCACAACACAACACAACACATCACATCACAACACATCACAACACAACACAACACAACACATCACAACACAACACAACACAACACAACACAACACATCACAACACATCACAACACAACACAACACATCACAACACAACACAACACAACACAACACAACACAACACATCACATCACAACACATCACATCACAACACAACACAACACAACACAACACATCACAACACAACACAACACAACACAACACAACACAACACAACACATCACAACACATCACAACACAACACATCACAACACAACACAACACAACACATCACAACACAACACAACACATCACAACACAACACATCACAACACAACACAACACATCACAACACAACACAACACATCACAACACAACACATCACATCACATCACAACACATCACAACACAACACAACACATCACAACACAACACAACACATCACAACACAACACATCACAACACAACACATCACATCACAACACAACACAACACATCACAACACAACACAACACATCACAACACAACACAACACAACACATCACATCACATCACATCACATCACAACACAACACAACACATCACAACACATCACAACACAACACATCACAACACAACACATCACATCACATCACAACACAACACAACACAACACAACACAACACAACACATCACATCACATCACATCACATCACATCACAACACAACACAACACAACACAACTCATCACAACACATCACAACACAACACATCACATCACATCACAACACAACACAACACAACTCATCACAACACATCACAACACAACACATCACAACACAGCACAGCACAGCACATCACATCACAACACAACACAACACATCACATCACATCACATCACATCACATCACAACACAACACAACACAACTCATCACAACACATCACAACACAACACATCACATCACATCACAACACAACACAACACATCACAACACAACACAACACAACACAACACATCACAACACAACACATCACAACACAGCACAGCACATCACATCACATCACATCACAACACATCACATCACATCACAACACATCACAACACAACACAACACATCACATCACATCACATCACATCACATCACATCACAACACAACACATCACAACACAACACAACACAACACAACTCATCACAACACAACACAACACATCACAACACAACACAACACATCACAACACAACACAACACAACACAACACATCACATCACATCACATCACAACACAACACATCACAACACAACACATCACAACACATCACATCACAACACAACACGTCACAACACGTCACAACACAACACATCACAACACAACACAACACAACACAACACATCACAACACATCACATCACAACACAACACGTCACAACACGTCACAACACAACACATCACAACACATCACAACACGTCACAACACGTCACAACACAACACAACACATCACAACACAACACAACACAACACGTCACAACACAACACATCACAACACATCACAACACAACACATCACAACACATCACATCACATCACATCACAACACAACACAACACAACTCATCACAACACAACACAACACATCACAACACAACACAACACATCACAACACAACACAACACAACACAACACAACACATCACATCACAACACAACACATCACAACACAACACAACACAACACATCACAACACAACACAACACAACACATCACAACACAACACAACACATCACAACACAACACAACACATCACATCACAACACAACACATCACAACACAACACATCACAACACAACACATCACAACACAACACAACACAACACATCACAACACAACACAACACATCACAACACAACACATCACATCACATCACAACACATCACAACACAACTCATCACAACACAACACAACACATCACAACACAACACAACACAACACATCACATCACAACACAACACAACACAACACAACTCATCACAACACAACACAACACATCACAACACAACACATCACAACACAACACAACACAACACAACACATCACATCACATCACAACACAACACAACACAACACAACACAACACAACTCATCACAACACAACACAACACATCACAACACAACACATCACAACACAACACAACACAACACATCACATCACATCACAACACAACACATCACAACACAACACAACACAACACATCACAACACAACACATCACATCACAACACATCACATCACATCACATCACAACACAACACATCACATCACAACACAACACAACACAACACATCACAACACAACACAACACATCACATCACAACACAACACAACACAACTCATCACAACACAACACAACACATCACAACACATCACATCACAACACAACACAACACATCACAACACATCACATCACATCACAACACATCACAACACAACACATCACAACACAACACAACACATCACAACACAACACAACACAACACAACACAACACATCACATCACATCACAACACAACACATCACAACACAACACATCACATCACAACACAACACAACACATCACAACACAACACAACACAACACAACACAACTCATCACAACACAACACAACACAACACAACACATCACATCACATCACAACACAACACATCACAACACAACACATCACAACACATCACATCACAACACAACACGTCACAACACGTCACAACACAACACATCACAACACAACACAACACAACACAACACATCACAACACATCACATCACAACACAACACGTCACAACACGTCACAACACAACACATCACAACACATCACAACACGTCACAACACGTCACAACACAACACAACACATCACAGCACAACACAACACAACACAACACGTCACAACACAACACATCACAACACAACACATCACATCACAACACAACACAACACAACACAACACAACACAACACAACACAACTCATCACAACACAACACAACACATCACAACACAACACAACACATCACAACACAACACAACACAACACAACACAACACAACACATCACATCACATCACAACACAACACATCACAACACAACACATCACAACACAACACAACACAACACATCACAACACAACACAACACATCACATCACAACACAACACATCACATCACATCACATCACAACACAACACATCACATCACATCACATCACATCACAACACAACACAACACAACACAACACATCACAACACATCACATCACATCACAACACAACACAACACATCACAACACAACACAACACAACACATCACAACACATCACATCACAACACAACACATCACATCACATCACAACACAACACATCACAACACAACACAACACAACACAACTCATCACAACACAACACAACACATCACAACACATCACAACACAACACAACACATCACATCACATCACAACACAACACAACACATCACAACACAACACAACACAACACATCACAACACATCACATCACAACACAACACGTCACAACACGTCACAACACAACACATCACAACACATCACAACACGTCACAACACGTCACAACACAACACAACACATCACAACACAACACAACACAACACAACACAACACAACACAACACGTCACAACACAACACAACACGTCACAACACAACACAACACGTCACAACACAACACAACACATCACAACACATCACATCACAACACAACACAACACAACACAACACAACACGTCACAACACAACACAACACAACACAACACGTCACAACACAACACAACACGTCACAACACAACACAACACATCACAACACAACACAACACAACACAACACAACACATCACATCACAACACAACACATCACAACACAACACAACACATCACAACACAACACAACACAACACATCACAACACAACACAACTCATCACAACACAACACAACACAACTCATCACAACACAACACAACACATCACAACACAACACAACTCAACACAACACAACACAACACAACACAACACAACACATCACATCACAACACAACACATCACAACACAACACAACACATCACAACACAACACAACACAACACATCACAACACAACACAACACATCACAACACAACACAACACAACACAACACATCACAACACAACACATCACATCACAACACAACACATCACAACACAACACAACACATCACAACACAACACAACACATCACAACACAACACAACACAACACATCACAACACAACACATCACATCACATCACAACACAACACATCACATCACATCACAACACAACACAACACATCACAACACAACACAACACAACACATCACATCACATCACAACACAACACAACACAACACAACTCATCACAACACAACACATCACAACACAACACAACACATCACAACACAACACAACACAACACATCACATCACATCACAACACAACACAACACAACACAACACAACACAACACAACACAACACAACTCATCACAACACAACACAACACATCACAACACAACACAACACATCACAACACAACACAACACAACACAACACAACACATCACATCACATCACAACACAACACATCACAACACAACACAACACAACACATCACAACACAACACATCACATCACAACACATCACATCACATCACATCACAACACAACACATCACATCACAACACAACACAACACATCACAACACAACACAACACAACACATCACATCACAACACAACACAACACAACACATCACATCACAACACAACACATCACAACACAACACAACACAACACAACACAACACATCACATCACATCACATCACAACACATCACAACACAACACATCACAACACAACACAACACATCACAACACAACACAACACAACACAACACATCACATCACATCACAACACAACACATCACAACACAACACATCACATCACAACACAACACAACACATCACAACACAACACAACACAACACAACACAACACAACTCATCACAACACAACACAACACATCACAACACATCACAACACATCACAACACGTCACAACACAACACAACACATCACAACACAACACAACACAACACATCACATCACATCACATCACAGCACAGCACATCACATCACAACACAACACAACACAACACAACACAACTCATCACAACACAACACAACACAACACGTCACAACACGTCACAACACAACACATCACAACACATCACAACACATCACAACACGTCACAACACAACACAACACATCACAACACAACACAACACAACACAACACGTCACAACACAACACATCACAACACAACACATCACATCACATCACAACACAACACAACACAACACAACACAACACAACTCATCACAACACAACACAACACATCACAACACAACACAACACATCACAACACAACACAACACAACACAACACAACACAACACATCACATCACATCACAACACAACACATCACAACACAACACATCACAACACAACACAACACAACACATCACAACACAACACAACACATCACATCACATCACAACACAACACATCACATCACATCACATCACAACACAACACATCACATCACATCACATCACATCACAACACAACACATCACAACACAACACAACACATCACAACACATCACAACACATCACAACACAACACATCACATCACATCACATCACAACACAACACATCACATCACATCACAACACATCACAACACATCACATCACAACACAACACATCACATCACATCACATCACAACACAACACATCACATCACATCACATCACAACACAACACATCACAACACAACACAACACAACACATCACAACACATCACATCACAACACATCACATCACATCACAACACAACACATCACAACACAACACAACTCATCACAACACAACACAACACATCACAACACATCACAACACAACACAACACATCACATCACATCACAACACATCACATCACATCACAACACAACACAACACAACTCATCACAACACAACACAACACAACACGTCACAACACGTCACAACACAACACATCACAACTCATCACAACACGTCACAACACGTCACAACACAACACAACACATCACAACACAACACAACACAACACAACACAACACAACACAACACGTCACAACACAACACAACACGTCACAACACAACACAACACGTCACAACACAACACAACACATCACAACACATCACATCACAACACAACACAACACAACACAACACAACACAACACGTCACAACACAACACAACACAACACAACACGTCACAACACAACACAACACGTCACAACACAACACAACACATCACAACACAACACAACACAACACAACACGTCACAACACAACACAACACAACACATCACAACACAACACAACACAACACAACACAACACAACACAACACGTCACAACACAACACAACACAACACAACACAACACAACACAACACAACACTTTTAGATTGGTGGCGCTGGACTTTACTCGAGCTGATCACACTAACCATGCTCTTAACTGTAAGATCAGACCCCAGCGTATCTGAGACACGCCTTTAACCCCACCCCCATGTGCGTACCTCTTAATCAAGTTATTTAATTTTAAATTTTTACAGCACGAAAACATTTATTTTATAATCCAAACTGAATCATATAGGAGAAGTAAATGCCAACTGTGTGTGTGTGTGTGTGTGTGTGTGTGACAGGACGGGTGCTATCCCCATCATCCTAGAGGAAAACATGTTTAATTTAAAGGAACTAAAGCTCAGTCTAGGCTCAAACAGGGGGTCATTAAAAGGTTACACGACTGTTAAATTAAATTTCTCTAACTGAATTCTGTGAGCTTCTAATCTGCGTGTAGGTGAAGTGTAATAACATTTATTGCTCTGCTAACTCTGTGCTAAAGCTCTCAAAATGTAATAAGATAACTGGATTAGCTGATTAGTATAACTGGTGGAGATATGCTGGGTGGGGTTAGGGTGAGAGGAGGAGTCAGTTAGAGTGAGGGGTGGAGTTAGAGTGAGCCAGGGATAGACTGAGGGATGTGGTGGAGTTGAGGTGGGGCTACTGTGAGGACAAAGGGGTGGAGTTAATGTATAAAATATACAGTAATGAATATAACGTACACTGATCAGGCATAACATTATGACCACCTGCCTAATATTGTGTTGGTTCTCCTTTTGCTGCCAGTACAGCCCTGACCCGTCGAGGCACTCCACTAGATCCCTGAAGGTGTGCTGTGGTATCTGATACCAAGATGTTATCAGCAGATCCTGTAAGTCCTGTAAGTTGACTTGTTTGTCCAGTGCATCCCACAGATGCTGGATTGGATTGAGATCTGGGGAATTTGGAGACCAAGTCAACAGGCCACCTTCTTCCATTGCTCCGTGGTCCAGTTCTGATGGTCACATGCCCATTGTTGGCACTTTCGGTGGTGCACAGGGGTCAACTTGGGCACCCTGGCTGGTCTGCGGTTATGCGGCCCTATACGCAACAAACTGTGATGCACTGTGTATTCTGACACCTTTCTATTAGAACCAGCATTAACTTCTTCAGCAGTTTGAGCAACAGTAGCTCGTCTGCTGGATTGGATCACACGGGCCAGCCTACACTCTCCACGTGCATCAATGAGCCTTGGACACCCATGACCCTGTCACCGGTTCACCACTGTTCCTTCCTTGGACCACTTTTGATAGATACTGACCAGCTACTGACTGCAGACTGGGAACGCCACACAATTTGCTGCAGTTTTGGAGACGCCCTGATCCAGTCATCTAGCCATCACAATTTGGCCCTTTGTCAACTTGATTAAATCCTTATGCTTGCCCATGTTTCCTGCTTCTAACACATCAACTTTGAGGACACTATGTTCACTTGCTCCATAATATATCCCACCCACTAACAGGTGCCATGATGAGGAGATCATCAGTCTTATTCACTTCACCTGTCAGTGCTCATTTTATGTATAATGAATAATGGGGAGGTGTTTATGTGAGGGAAGGGGCTACAGAAACGATTGATAAATGGGGTTAGAGTGTAGACTGAGGGAGAAAATTAGAGTGAGGGGTGGGATTAGAGTGATGGGCGGGGTTAGAGTGAAGAATCAGATGTGGAGGTTGAGTGAGGGGTGGGGTTAAAGTTAATGCTGTATTTCAGTTACTGTCTTACACACACACACACACCTAACACCAATCCACAGCCCCCCACACACATGTAAACATACACACACACACACACACACACACACAAACACACACACACACATATACACACAAGCCACATTTAGTTTTATCTTACATTGTAAAAAGCTAGACGTTCAGTGTGCAGCAAAGCAGAGAGCACTGTCTATGTGTGTGTGTGTGTGTGTGTGTGTGTGTGTGAGAGAGAGAGTGTTTGCTAACTTGTTGAATAAATGAACTGAATTAAAGTGAGATAAAATCTGTACCTGTTATCTGCAGATCTGTGACGCTTGATGTTGTTTTCCTTTTAGTGTTGGATTCAATGGAGCGATGCAGAGTGAGAGAGAGAAAGAGAGAGAGAGAGAGAGAGAGAGAAAGAGAGAGAGAGAGAGAGAGAGAGAGAGAGAGAAAGAGAGGGGGGAGAGAGAAAGAGAGACAGAGAGAGAGCGAGAGAGAGAGAGAGAGAGAGAGAGAGAGAGAGAGAGATAGATAGATAGATAGAGAGAGAGAGAGAGAGAGAGAGAGAGAGAGAGAGATTCTTGATGCAGTCTATACACGGTCTGAATGCTGATCAGAAGGCTTTTCCCCACCCCACACACACACACACACACACACACACACACACTTCTTGGTGCTCAGGGATCTCCCTTTGAGGAAGCCTGAATCCTTTCTGCTTATCTTAACCTTAATTACGGCAAACAAATTTAGACTAATAACACTCTCAGGTCAATCAGGACAAAAGTAATGGCACCCTTTAAAAGTGGGAGGAGTTAATGTGTTTCTCTGCTAGCTGACATGCCTGGGAGGTGTTATTTCTTCGTCTGCTAAGGGATTTTGTGGGTGTGGCTAAATGTAAACATGTGATCGTGATTGGTCATTTATTACTAATTTATCGATTGGTCATTTATTGCAGAATAGTTTGTCATGATGTTTGTCATGCTATGATATAAATAGTGTTGTACCATTGAATGCATAAATTTGTACACCCTTAGGACAAGATAGACAAACATAGACTTTTATTTTATTTGGAATCCTTATCAAGTCTTCAGCCTCCATGTAGAACCCTATAACAAAGAGTTTTCCTGCTATTCAGGGGAGAAATTAGAACATTTAAGTTTTATTTAATGTCTACAATGTGAGTGTAATGAGTTTCAGTGTGTAAAATCTTTAGTGAGCATCAGAGAGAGCTGTTAACGAATTAATAATTCAGCGTTATCGACCTGACAGGAGCTCATACATGCTCGCTCTGATGAGACGCAGTGCTACACGTAAATGCTTCTGGAAAATTCAGCCGTCTTCACACACTATCAAAACACGGAGCTCGTATGAAGCCGAGAGCGTGAGATATAAACCGCACACACAATTTCCACACTGATTAGTGCCTTATTTTAATTTGCTAGTTTCAGAAAATCGACATTAGCATCAACATAGCATACGTTTCCCAGAAGGCACTAATGCGATCTGATCCAGTTTCCTGAACAAAATGTAAAGAGAAAACATAAATATTTAACAATCCAGGATTGGATTGTGTGTGGGTTCAGACTGTGTTTTTTTTATTTTTTATTTTTTACCTGAAATTTACCTGTTAGAAAGTTAGCCAGGTAGCTAGTTAGCGTGCGTCATATCTCACAAGCTGGTGAGAGAGTTGATGTTTTACAACTTTTGTGTGACTTTGTTCCATGAATCTCCTTCCTGCGTTAGAAGTGCACACTTTAGGGAAAGTCACAGGAGGAAGTGATAAAAATTTGCAGATCATTAAAGGATTTATTTATTTATTTATTTATTTATTTATAAAGCATTATAAACCGTACTGGGGGTTCATGCACTACAGAGTAACCGGAAAACAGTCAAAGTACACAGAAAATAACAATAATTTCTCTCTCACAGTGTCTGACTGGAGCTTTATGAACAGCTTTAGGGAGGTGAATCAGTGAAGAGTCATTTAGGTGAACATTACGAGCCGAATCAAAATATGAATCGACTCAGTGTTCAATAAAAGATCGGAGTCGATTCACTTGAACATATCAGTTTATTTATTTATTTATTTGTTTGTTTGTTTGTTTGTTTGTTTGTTTATATTTTTAGAATAAGAATACGACAAAGAGATACTGGGATGTTAATCTCACCGGTGTAGCCACAATAAAAAAGGAAACTGAGTGAGTCATTTTAATTTTTTCCGGCATCAGTGTAGGAGTTGAATGCAAGAACTAAAGATTCAGGAATTCAGGATTCGTTTTAATGTCAGAATCTTTCCTCTAAATTTTCTGTCATCTTAGTTATACAGTGCCTCGATGAACATATGCCATTTAAAGTCTTACACGTTGAACAGTATATATAAATACACGGAATAAACTGTACTGCATCAGTTGGCCACTAGATGTCAGTAGAATACAAACACACACCTGTAGTGTCACCTGGAAAGAATACAGGCATGTAACGATGATTAACGATGATTACAGAAAGTCTAATAAAGTTTTAATTCATATAATAAAGTCACAAGTAGCCTGACAAGTAACAACAAGTAGCTCTTATAAACAAACCAAGTTAAAACTTTAGCATGGATTAAAGGTGTACTTCAACTATTTCATCATTTACACACAAAAATCATGTTCATGAAAACTGACCATTGATACTGATTGACAAATTGTGTTCTCCGTAGTTTTGTGAAAGTTTCACATGAAAAGAACCAGATATTGACTTTTATTATTATTATTATTATTATTATTATTATTATTATTATTATTATTGTCCAGTTCCAACCCAAACATTTCATCAACAAAGCCATTTGAATTGCAATAAAATACAAGTATATATATTTTACACTGATAAAATAAGACAACTTTAGCCAGTAATCTATTAATCCTGAAAAAACAGTGAGAGTGGAAAAGTAAAACAATAAATAAATCAATATAATAAGTAATATATAATAAAAAAGAGAGAGCGTTATACACTATATGCCACAGATAGAGTCCTATCGATGGTTTATAGGATGATGGAACTTCCGGTGGTGAAATTTGGGCCGGAAGTGACGCCTTATCCCCCTAAAGCTGACCTGATGCATACAGAGCATATTTGGAGTAACGATTTGGTGCCTAAATGTAACGGGAATCCGATGGTTTTTACTATTCTTTTATTTAACTTGAATGAATAAATAGACAAAAGGTTTTTGGGGGATTCCATGTGCAGTAGAGGGCTTTGTCCGCTAGAGGGCGCATGAGGGGAGTCGGCTCTCTGCTCCATATGGAGTCATTTAGAGCAGTGGAGAGTTTTAATGCAGCGTGGAGTGAGTGCTCTCTCTCTCTCTCTCTCTCTCTCTCTCTCTCTTTCTCTCTCTCTCTCTCTCTCTCCCTCCCCCCCCCTCCCTGTCTCTCTCTCTTTCTGTTTGTACATTTCGGTCTTGTTTTAAGCCAGAAGGCAAGTCGCGATCTTGCGGGTAACATCTTTAACATCAGTCTCGTTTGTTAACTTCAAAGCAGAAGGAAAGGAAACAATGCGGGATTGTGCGGGCTGTAATTCCCAACAAACCCAGTGAAGAGAAAGAAGAGGGGGGAAAAAAATAAAGGGGGAATGGTGGAGTTTCTGGAGGACAGGATTCCACTTTCAGCCACAATCATCTATCAGGTAAGATGTTTTTACGGTCCTCATTTCTCCCAGTGCGCTTTCAGTGGGAAGTAGACAGCCGAACAGGCTTCACTGGGGCTCTTCACTTCTCTTAGAGAAACAAAAAGTTTGTGGACTTCAGGAATCCAAAAAATAAAAACAAGAAAAGTTTGGACAGTTAGTGTTCCAGCAGAGTGCTGCTCCTCTAATGACATGTTTCCAGAGGAATTTCATCAAAGACACCCCCACAGTGAGTCTCTTATTTTCTTTGACACACCTGAGCAGGTAAGAGTGAAGAATGCTGACCTGCCTGCTCAGGTAGAAATGTAGATCCCCCCAAGGGTACCTGAGGGTTCCTGATAGTCATACCAAAGACTTAAGCTCCAAACAATCAGCTCAGTTTATATTTTATAGTTTATTTTGTATTTTTTTGCAAACCGGCAGAAGTAAGAGGTCCAGCAGGTCTGTGAATGTTGACGAGGTTCTAGTTTGGACTCATGAGAACCTCAGGAACAAGTTTCTGTGTGAATGAGCAGCTCGCTGATCTAACGGCCTGCTGCTGCTGCTGCTGAAACTATTCTAACCATGCCAGAGATGTAACGGCTCAGATCCAAACATAACCACTGCTGTGTGTGTGTGTGTGTGTGTGTGTGTGATATTCTTAGACTGTTCTCTTGTTCTTCTGTACTTGGCGTGTTTAGCTACACGTGGTGTTACTCATTAACTTTTAGACATAAGAACATAAAAGGAGTCTTAGAATGTTTTTTCTTTAATCTGTATTCTGATTGGCTGCAGCAGCATTGTGGGTGGGGTCTGTGCGCTGATTTATTGTTTATTACAATTTACCTATCTGACTTTTGGCAGCTGTACTCCTTCAGGTGGATTTACAGAAGAGCTTTGAAGTCTCTATCAGTGAAAACATCCTGAAGACATTTTACTTTGAAAACTTCGGACACAAAATGGACATCTTTCAGGAGAATAGCGGAGGACTTTATTTAATAATTGTGGGCGGGAACTGTGGTTTGATCGGTTACAGTGGCATTGTGGGCGGGAACTGTGGTTTGATTGGTTATAGTGGTACCGGGTCTAGTGGTATGACCTGTTTGGTTGCTGGGTTTGGGACAGGAGCTGTTTTTATTAAGTTGGTATTGTGGGCAGGGCCAAATGTTTATTAATTTTGTTACACAGGCATTAGGGCGGAATCTGTAGTTTGATTGATTAATGGCATTGTGGGTGGGGACAGAGGTTTAATTGGGTCAGTGACACCAGAGGTGGGGTCTGGTTGGTTACTCTGGCATTGTGGGTGGGAACTGTGGTCTGATTAGTTAGACAATCAGACACAGAAAATAAGAACATAAAGAGAATAATGTTGAAGCTGATCAACTAATTAAAGAATTCATCAGATTAGGACCATAAAGCCGGAGTGAGATCACATCTGACCTCCAGCTGGATGTTCCAGGTTCCAGTTTCACACTTTAACATGCTCTGCTCCTATCATGGCTTTTAAACCAGTGTTTCCAGGCGAGTGCAGCCTCGGCGGCTACGCTAACATTGTGTCTCCAGCATGTGTGGAGTCGAGCAGGATGATGATCAGGTTTAGGTTTTGTGTAAATCCTCCATTGTTCTCACACACGTTTTGGATTTATTGTGTTTAGAATGTTGGGAGATGGTGAAAGTGTTACCAGTTGTGTTCCTCAGCAGGATGAAATAGTGGAAAATTTTGAAAGACTTTTGTTTAGATTGAGGATTTGTTGGGGATTCACTCCGTCCCAGATATTTCAGATTTAATGAAAGCAGAAAAAACATTCCACTGAGAGGGGTGTAGGGCCTAGGGTTTAGGGCTTAGGGTTGAGTGCTAAGGGGTTAGGCTTTAGGGTTTATGTCATAGGGTGTAGGGCTTAGGGTTTAGTCCTAAGGGTTTAGGGTTTAGGTCATAGAGTGTAGGGCTTGGGTTTAGTCCTAAGGGTTTAGGCTTTAGGGGTTAGGTCATAGGCTGTAGGGCTTAGGGTTTAAGCTTTAGGGGTTAGGGTGTAGGGCTTAGGGTTTGTGTTTAGTGGTTAAGGTCTAGGGGTTAGTGTCCTGAGATACCTAATTGTCCGTCATGTCCAGAAGAATGTAGTAGCAGTGTGGGCAGTGACTATGCTCTGATTGGTTACAGTGACAGTGTGGGCAGGGCCTGTGCTCTGTTTGGTTATAACAGTATTGTGGGATAACCTTTACTTAGTAATAAACAAACTTTCGTTTTCTCATTATTTTTGTTCTAGTTCTTGAAAAAACAACAAGCTAAACAATGACTTCTGTTTTATTTTTAATTATTTTGTTTTTCCTTTCTGCTTGCTCAG
Source organism: Hemibagrus wyckioides (assembly GCF_019097595.1). Classification (NCBI taxonomy): domain Eukaryota; kingdom Metazoa; phylum Chordata; class Actinopteri; order Siluriformes; family Bagridae; genus Hemibagrus; species Hemibagrus wyckioides. Next base: position 24,098,322 of record NC_080717.1, read on the forward strand.
ATTTTCCTGTTAGCGACATTAGCACCATGGCGTTAAGGTCTGTACAGCTCACTGGGACGTACTTGTGATTTTGGGCGTTATAAATAAACTGGACTTGACCTTCAGCAGGGAAACACACACACACACACACAGAGCTGGCGTTTCACAAAAATAAACATGTTACTGTAGTTCAGATTGAAGGGTTAGAAGTTGAAAGGAAAGTGTTCAGTGTCTTTTCTAGTTTTTCTTTCATAAAGCGTATAGTGACTGATGATGTCATCACTTGTGGGTGTGGCCTGTGCAGATTATTTTAAAATTCCAGTGTGTTAGGAGTGTAGTAGGAGCTGCAGCCTACTTAAGCCAAATAGTTTAGTGATGTTTTGCTCTGATGCTGTTGGCAGGCTGGTGAGTTCCTGTGGATGGTTCATTCTGCACCAACACATGTTTTGTTCTTCATCGTGTCATCGCGTTTTTTATCCGTTTTTAGCTACATGTAGTGTTGTGAAACGTCTGTGAAGTTTCCACACTACGGATTCAGACTCTGGTCTGAGAGATACGAGCGTTCCATCAGAACAGATTATACGTCAGGCTGTGATGTCATGGTCCATCTCAGCTGGTATGAAGCAGTGCTGGCTCCGCCCCCTCGCCGCTCTCACTGTCAGCTCATTCAGCGTGTGAAAGACCGGCCTTTGTGTGTCAGTGAAGAGAGGCACTTATGCTGAAACACTTGGCTCACGGTTTTAGCCGGGACACAAAACAGATGGTTGTGTGTGTGTGTGTGTGTGTTACAAAAGGAAGTGAGTAGAATAAACTGGACTGTGTGTTACAGTATGAACTCTGCGTCAGTCGTGAATCAGTATCTCGTTGTAGCTTCTTATACGTCTGCCTTTCTGCTGCTGCTCAGATTTTTGTCTCAGTGATTAAAAGAGAATTTAAACAAATGCCAAACGTCCGTCTAATTTCAGACGTAAGATGAGACATGCTAACACGGCTAATATCGAATCCTAAACCTCTTCCAGATCTGACGTGGTCCGGGCCATGAGACAAAATCACTAACTCGGCTTGTGTTTCAGGGACAAACTTCTCTTTCCATTTTCTGCTGCGAGTTTCTCAAAAATATTGAGACTCTGAATCAGTGGACCGACAGAAATCAGTAACCAATTAGAAAACTACATCGGGATGTTTAGTGACTCTGCCGTGAGGATAAATAAAGAGCAGGAACTAGAACGTTGAGGACATTTTTGGTAAATCCTCCTGATTTTAACACATGGAAAGAACTTTGTTACAGTTGAAACACATTGAAACCACTTTGATCCTCTTTTCGTTTATTTAAATCCTTCTAAACATTTTACAAAATTCTCCTCGTTCCCATTTTTTGGACATTGCACAGGACTCCAGACCTGCAGGTGGTGCTGTTGTTCCGACCAATCACAGGCTCCGTCATGCAGCACAACTCTTCTTTTCGTCTGCTGCTGTTTGTTTTATCCGCAGCTTCGAGTCACTCGAACGCCATCCTTCCATCCATAACAGAACAAAGAACTAAAATTCATCACGTTTCAGGAGACACCATCTTGAACTGAAAACAGTTTATTCCCCTGTGGAGTCTGGTATCAGGCGAGGCTCTGAGGCTCCGCCCACTGAGATTCTGACGTTATAAAAGTTGTACCATACGAAGTGATTTTTTAGTTAAATTGTAAATATCGAAAACACTTTTTTACTGACTCATAAACAAGACGTTTTATTTTTTTTGCCAAAACGTTTCCTGTAGCCGTGGGAACAGACTGTGTTCTGTAATTCCCTCTGGATAAACCTCTGCTAAAGGACTAATCAGAGCTGCAGAAACTGTATTGTACTATTATTGTACTGTGCATGTCTTACATACTAGAATATACCATCACAGGGAGAGAGAGAGCAAGAGAGAGACGGAGACAATAGAATGGAGGGAGAGAGAGAGAAAGTGAGTTTGACAGAAAAACATTGAGAAAACTCTGGTAATCTCTCCGTCAGAGATGAAGAGACTGACAGACGGAGAGAGAGATGGATTGAGAAAGACGGAGAGAGAGAGAGATGAGAGCGAGCGAGAGAGAGAGATTACCAGTTTTTTCTCATTTGTTTCTGTTACTATCTCTCTTTCTCTCTCTCTTTCTCTCTCTCTCTCTCCCTCTCTCTCTCTATTTATATCTCTCTGTTTCCCTCTTTCTCTTGCTCTTTTTCTCTCTCTGTCTGTCTCTCTTTCTCTCTCTCTCTCTCTGTCTCAGTCTCTCTCTCTGTCTCTCTTTTCTCTTGCTTTGTGAGCTCAATCCCAATTCCACACATTCCACATTCTGTGGTCTTTGGCTTTGGCAGGATGGATTCGTCGGTTTTCTCGTTTATTTCTGCGACTCTTTCTGCTGCATTTAGCAGCACATAGTTTTCCCTTCAAACTCAGACGAAAAGGCCATGGGGTTTGATTAAAGGCTGCTTATCAGAATGCGCTCTAAAGTGCACTAGCTATCAAAAAAAAGGTACAGATGCTGCAGATCAGAGAGGGTTTACTGGAACAGAGCTCACTTTAACTCTTCCGAGTGTTTGCTAGATTAGCGTGCGGCTGTTAATCGCTAACTTCACACTGTAGTGTGTTCATGATGGGGAAACTGTGTGAACTTTTCATTTACACGCTTAAAAATGCAAAAAGTCATGAAGTGAAGCGGAGAATTATATGTTGGCATTAAAGAATTGGAGGATGTGTGAAAGGTCCATGTTAATGTTGCCATGGTGATTTGCATCATGTGTTGTAACCTCCTGGCAGCTACAGGAAAATCTGTTCAGAACATCAGGACACCAGTTCACCTGGAGGTGGTTAGTTAGCTAGTTAAGCTCGTTAGCTAATCAGGTGTGGGTGTGGATGTGTGTTTCAGATTTGTGGGTCTATAGGTGTGTGGTTGTGGAGGGGTGTGGCCGTAGTTGTGGATGGGGAGGTGTGTGGGTCTGTAGGTGTGTGGAGGTGTAGGTTTGGAGTTGTGTGGGTGTGTAAGGGTGTGGGTGTGCAGATGTGTGGGTGTGGGTGTGCAGATGTGTGGGTGTGGATATGCAGATGTGGGGGGGGGGGGGTGGATATGCAGGTGTGTGGGTGGGGGGTGGATATGCAGATGTGGGGGTGGGGGGTGGGTGGATATGCAGATGTGTGGGTGGGGGGGTGGATATGCAGATGTGGGGGGGGGGGGTGTGTGGATATGCAGAAGTGGGGGGGGTGTGGATATGCAGATGGGTGGGGGTGGAGTGGTGTGGATATGCAGATGGGGGGGGGTGGAGTGGTGTGGATATGCAGGTGGGTGGGGGGGGAGTGGTGTGGATATGCAGATGGGTGGGGGTGGAGTGGTGTGGATATGCAGATGGGTGGGGGTGGAGTGGTGTGGATATGCAGATGGGTGGGGGTGGAGTGGTGTGGATATGCAGATGGGTGGGGGTGGAGTGGTGTGGATATGCAGATGGGTGGGGGTGGAGTGGTGTGGATATGCAGATGGGTGGGGGTGGAGTGGTGTGGATATGCAGATGGGTGGGGGTGGAGTGGTGTGGATATGTAGTTGTGTGGGTGTATAGGAGTGTGTGGGTGTGGATGTGTAGGTGGGTGTGTAGGAGTGTGTGTTTAGCGCTGTGTGTAGGAGTGTGTGTTTAGCGCTGTGTGTAGGAGTGTGTGTTTAGCGCTGTGTGTAGGAGTGTGTTTAGCGCTGTGTGTAGGAGTGTGTGTTTAGCGCTCTGTGTAGGAGTGTGTGTTTAGCGCTGTGTGTAGGAGTGTGTGTTTAGCGCTGTGTGTAGGAGTGTGTGTTTAGCGCTGTGTGTAGGAGTGTGTGTTTAGCGCTGTGTGTAGGAGTGTGTGTTTAGCGCTGTGTGTAGGAGTGTGTGTTTAGCGCTGTGTGTAGGAGTGTGTGTTTAGCGCTGTGTGTAGGAGTGTGTGTTTAGCGCTGTGTGTAGGAGTGTGTGTTTAGCGCTGTGTGTGGAGCTGAAGGTGTTTGTGATGAATAGAATGAAATCATTGTGTGTCACTTCTTATTACAAGCACTTCAGCATCTGTGTAACGTTAAACTCGGACCCCTCTGTTGTGGGCGGAGCCTGGTTCTCAGTAGACAGACCACGCCCCCAAGTGCCAGACTGCAGATGGCCTGAGAGTCTTGTTGCTTGCAGTGTTCACATGATGTACAGCTGGAATCAAACTCTACTTTTTTTTTCAGAATCCAAAAACTCCCCAGTAGTTTATGAATCGTTTTCTAATGTTGTTTCCACTGACATGTGGAAGGTTTGAAACACTGCATGCTGTATTTGTTGTTGTTGTTGTTTTCTTGGTGGTGGTGGTGTCAGTGTGTGTTGTGGAGCTGAGACACTTTGTGCTGGTGGAAGTTAAATTTATCTGCTGCTGCAGCTTCCTGGACCGTTTCCTCTTTTAACACACATGACTGCACTACTGAAATCTTGTCACGTTCTCAACACGTCTCCTCTCCATCTCTCTCTCTGTCTCTCTCTTTCTCTCTCTCTGTGTATATATGTGTGTGTATGTGTGTAAAGGCCACACAATCGTTTTATTAATTTGTTTCTCCTGCTTTTTTAAAGTCTCCGTCTTCTGATCACAATCGTTGGATTGTCTTTACTGACGTTCCGTATGAAGGATCCTCAGAACCCTGATGTCCTCACGCTGCGTTCCCAGAGGGGCGGAGTTAATCCCGGGAACAGGAGCTCTGTGTGACGGTGTGTGGTGATGGTGCTGTGGGCTGGACGACTCTGTGCATGGATTTAGTGAGTGATTATTGGTGCAGGCCTGGTCGTGTCTGAGATGATGATTTGTTGGAGACCTGAGTTGTTATATAAACCTTATTTCCACAGTGCAGTGGAAAATCATACGCGTTAGTGTTTACTTTCTCTTTTCCTTCGTTGCTCTTAGCACTGAAATCTTGCCTTCTTTTCTGGAAGAGCAGATACTCACTCTATACAGAAACTTCACCAGCTGCTGAGGAAATGCAGGAGACTGAATCCTTGCACTGTGTCTTTGTACAGCAGTGTTGCATCCTCCGACTGCAGACTTGCAGCACTGTTCTTGTATAACGTGTCATTGTCTTCATACAGCAGCGTTGCATCCTCCAACTGCAGCCTTGCAGCACTGTGTTGTTGTATAGCGTGTCATTGTCTTCATACAGCAGCGTTGCATCCTCCAACTACAGCCTTGCAGCACTGTGTTGTTGTATAGCGTGTCATTGTCTTTGTACAGCAGCGTCACATCCTCCGACTGCAGCCTTGCAGTGCTGTGTTGTTGTATAACGTGTCTTTGTCTTTGTACAGCAGCATCGCATCTTTCGACTGCAGACTTGCAACGATGTGTTGTTGTATAGTGTGTCAATGTCTGTGTACAGCAGCGTTGCATCCTCTGACTGCAGCCTTGCAGTGCTGTGTTCTTCTATCAGGTCTCATTATCTTTGTACAACAGCGTCGCATCCTCCGACTGCAGCCTTGCAGCGCTGTGTTGTTAAGCGTGTCATTGTCTATGTACAGCATCGTCGCATCCTTGTTCTGCAATGTTGCATCCTCTCACTGCAGCGATGTGTCGTTCTCTTGTGTTGTGCTTTGTTTCATGTTATTATTAAGGTCACATGTTTATAATTAAATTCTGTGTTAATGTTTTGGACCGCTGTAGAATATTTACACTCCTGTTAGAGACTCGTGTTAGTGTTGGTCGCTAGGGTTCCTTATGTTGCATGTTCATGTTAGAGCATGTTAATGTTAGAGCATCTCGCATGCTCTTCTGCATATTTATGCTCCACATTCATGCTGCATGCAGACAGTGCCCAGGTTACAGGTTATCCTGCATGCCTCTGTTGCATGTTTTTTACCGTTTTGCATTGTGCATGTTATCGTGCATGCCCACATTTCGAGCTCGCTCGTCTCTCCTGCCTTTTTCTGAAATTTATTTATTACAGAATTGAATTTATTTCTGACGAATTAAAGTCGTCTTGTACACACTTTCAGCAGATACAATTGTTTCTTTGTCGGCTTTTAACTTGGCCACAGCTGTCTGAATATAAGTGTGTGTGTGTGTGAGAGAGTGTGAGGAGAAACGCACGCTTAATCTCAAAAAATCAGATTTTTAAACAGAAGTGATGTGAAGGATCTTTTGTACAAATGCATGTGTTTAAAACTCTGAACCACCCCCACCAGAGTGCGCACACACACACACACAGACAATTAAGTGTAAAGAGAGAGTCTGGGACAGAACATTGGTAATGTTCTGTATGGATTGCAGACATGAACACACTCCTCAGCTGCTGATGGGCAAACGCTTTGACCTTTAGTGACCTGAGAGTGGAGCTGGGCGGAGAACACAACACTCTTTGTGTGTTTGAACATCTGCGTGTTTAATCGAGAGGTGTGTCTGGTCTGTTTCCTACACACACACACGTGCACGCGCACACACACACACACACACACACACACACACACACACACACACACACACACACACACACTTGCAGTTAAAGGTTTTTACTTGTATAATTTTCCTTATTAATAAAATATTGATGTAAAATTAGTTTATAAACTGTTAGACTGTATGCTATAATAACTCAGCTCTTATATAGTGTCTGTGCATGTGTGTGTCTATGTATGTGTGTCTGTGCGTGTGTGTCTGTTAATGCGTGTCTGTGCGTACGATATTTTACTAGAAGATTGACACACTGAGACCCCGCCTCCCTCTCTCTAGTTTACAGACGCAGAAACTGAGATCCCCCCCGCGTATGATTGACAGACACAGAAACTGAAACCCTGCCTCCTTCACTATGATTAACAGGCAGTAGCCACACCTTCACTATAACAGGCACATTAGGTAGCCATGCCTCTTTTATTGGGATTGGAAGACCCAGAGGCCACACCCCCTTTCCTATTATTAGCAGACAAAGGCCACGCCTCCTTCATGATAGCTGAACACCTTCACTGGGAAAACACAGGACCAGAGGCCATGCCTCCTTTCTTGGGACTGACAGGAACAGAGGCCACACCTTCTTTAGTGGGACTGGCTGTATGTGTGGTGTTCTTTTTTTTTTTTTTTTTTTTTTTTTTTTGTAATTTAGCTAGCTGATAACTTTATAGTTGCAGTTAAAGCTATATAGCTGAAGCTGTAACATTTACTGTTAGCTAAGCTAAGTAGTTAGCATGTTAATAATAATGTGTTTAGCTAGACTAAGAATGATGTTGAGCTTAAACGGTGAAAAGAACAGCTAACGCTCATGTCAAGTGAATTATATCAGACATAAGCCCCGCCCCTTGTTGCGCTCTGTGTGCCTTTGATCCAGTGAAATCAGACATGTGGCTAATCCTGTTGGGTTCCATTCCATTCTGATTGGATGTAAGATAGCGCTTGCTTGCTAGCTCCTCAACATGAATAGTGGAATCTCTGGTGGCTTTAATTTGGAGTTTGTGTTAAATATCCGTGTAAAATATCACGCCGCGTGTCGGCACGACCCCACAGGGACGAAGGCCGCAGCGCTCTCGGGAGGTTCTGTGCGTTCTGTCTTTGTTCTTTTGTCTGGCTGTTTCTTATCTCTCCTCTCAGACTGTGTACGTGTTGAAAATCAGCTCTAATGATGGCGCTTTTACGGGCCACTTCACTCATTTCTGCTAATAGCATGGAGACGTTTCCTTTCAGGAGTCCGGATTCTCTGCGTCACTGCTCACACTGCACTTTGATCACAGAGCCTTGGAATTTTTTTTATTCTTTTTTGTGGCTTTTTTTAAAAAAATTAAAGTTTCATCCTGCCCCTGAGGTTTAAACGTCCAATTTTCATTCCTTCTGAAGAAACAGTGACATAGTGACCAAGCAAAGTCGTCTAAATAAGCTAATCTAGCATTACTTTTAAAAAATAACTTAATTAGCTAGCTGGTTATCCTGCTAGCTACCATCATGCTATCAATTTAAAAAACAACATAAAATAATAAATAAATAGATAAATCAATTTTAGTGAAGCACCAGGAGCAGCTGAGAGATCTTCCTCTGAAGAATCTGTTATTGCAGTAGCTACATGTTAGCTAGCTCATTGTCATTCAGTTGTAATTTTTTATTTATTATTTGACCTTCTGACAAACTCTGAATTATACACTTTATTAAATGAAGTCAAAATGCTCTTTAGTGTAAAAGTTTGTAATTAGCTAGCCCGCTAACACTATTGATAAAATGGCACAAAAACATTTTGGAAGCGTTTTAATTACAGCATCATAAAGTTTTCCCAGCTGCTAATCACTTTGCTATCTAGTTTGAAAAATCTGCTAAAAAAATCTGCTAATTACAGAAACATACAGTTTTAAAAGCTGCTAATCATTCAGCTAGCTTAGCTAATAACACCTACAGACTGGTGTCTATTGGTCATCAGTTTGTAAGTATTTATTTTTGGAAGATGCTAAACATTTTTATCTTCCGAGTTAGCTAGTACTGCCTACAGCGTGAACAGTGTTTAGTAGCTTCCTGAAAACGACATGCTAATATAACTCCATACTAAACGCATAGCTAGGATCACTTGCTAAATCTTGGTGTAGTTATTTTAATGATATTTTTAACTGATAACTTCTTAGCTAGCAAGCTAGAACAACTGGAGTTGTTTTTATAAGTTATTTAATTGCAGCATTGAGCAGCAATGCTAATCGCTTAGCTAGCTAGCTAAATAAAAACTTAAATAGTTAGTGTATGGAATTTATTTAATTACGGTTGAGTGCTAGCTCGTAGCAGTTTCTAAACTGTATATCACTGCAAGTGGTGATAGCCGGATCGCTGCTGATGACTCGGTTAACTAGCTAGCGAGAATAATTTGAAAGACTGAATAGTTTTTAATATTTATTTTACTACAGTATTATTTAATTTATGAATCTAGAAGTTTGCAAATGAACTTGTAACACTCAGGTTTGGTGCTAATTAGCGCTTAGCTGGTAGAAAAATGTGCTAAATGTTGTGCACTACAGGTAGGTTGAGGTTCAGAACGTAGCCATGGACAAACTAGAGCTGAGCAGAAAGGTAAATATGAAGGCTAAAGGAAAATGAAGTGCAGCAGGTCAGCTGAAGGTGGCGGTCAGTTCAGTGCACTGTTTTTTGTAATGTTGTTCATTTGAGCTCTGTGTAAATATTGGCTGTGTTCAGTCTGTTAGCATGAGCTGGCTTAAACACTTTAGTTCCACCTCGCTGCTCACCTCAAGGTCGTGTGAGTGCGGTTCGGAAAAATCGTTTCCCTCAGAGGATTAGCTCGGAGGAATCCCAAGAATGACTTGAGTGAACGTTAGGGCCGAGCGATTATTAAGGCTAACGGCAGCTGGTTTCACATGGCGTTACAGTGGTGATGGTTCGGTCGAGCAGAGATGCACACCGTGTGTCATGTTTCATCTGAAGGTTGAACAGCCGAGAAAATGATGCTGGATTATCAGCTGAAACATTAGCGCAGGAGCGATGTTCTGAACTCTCCAACATGCTGATGTTCAGTGGGGTTTTAGTTTAGAACTGCAGCTTCCATGCTAATGTTCTTTCTTTAATAAAATCAATTAATATTAACATTTTAATATTATTAATTTTTAATATTTTTAAGTCTATTAATATTTTACTCCTAAACGACTGAATAAACAGAAACTAACTGGACTTTTTATGTTGTGCTACAGCGAAACATGCTAATGCAGCTAACAGTTAGCATAGATAGGTCAAGCTCAAGGTCAAGATAGTTATATCATTTTATTTAACAAATTTTCTCGTATGATGTATGATCTTTGAAGCGTTTGTTTTAATCGTTAATTTTTTTTTATTTGTTTTTAATAAATTTCACACGTGTGCCTCTATTTTGATTTTATCCTTTTGATTGTTTTTAATGAAATAAACAAAAACAATTGTAATTAATATTTTATCAGTATGTCTTGCTCAAATGTATTCATGTCATTATAACTAAAAATGTATTGAAAATATTTGACTGGTTGGTGTGTGTTGTTTTTTTTAGTAAATAAATTTGATTAAACTTTTAATTGCATGATCTTCAATGTGTTTTTATCACCCCAGTCAATCCCAGTGGGCGGAGCTTGTTTTACACATAAAGTTCTAATTCATGGTGATTGCTTGTGTGGATTCATAAGACACAATTATGGGGGTGTGGCCATCCACTGGGGGGAGGGGCCATGATCAAACTGAACAGTTGAGTAAATATCTGTGAATATATTATCAGTGAATTGGTTCATGAAAACGCCATGGCTGCTGTCAGCCAATCAGCTTTGAGAAGCCATTTTGCACCATTAGCATTGAACACAGTGTGTTGGAACCTGAACACTTCCTCTGTGGTGTCTTTAGTGGCCTAACATCTGGATGAAATCTGGACACTGTGGTGATGCTGGTGAGAGGTGCATGGACCCCGCACATCGCTGCAGTCTTAGCTGGAGACTGAATTTTACTCCTGTTTTGTTTGAATAAATATTCCCTAGACTTCAGAAATTTCTAATAGACTAGAGATTATTCATATTTTTTATTTTCATATTTTTTAAAAAAGTATTTGTAATATTTTTTCTTTTCTTTTTTTTTTATAAATATTTTAAGGAGAAGAGTAACACCGAATGATGCGTCAGGAATCTGATTCTGAACTTTTCTGTAAGTTCTTTACACTTTTCCCTGTTAGAACAGTCATGTGACCTGCTGGTGTGTGTGTGTGTGACCATGCGTGCGTGTTTTCCACATTGGCCTGAGTGGGTTTTGTTTTGTGGTTGGCATGGCGATACAGACACAGCTGATTGGTTCAGTTCCAGGATACAAAGTGCAAATTCTTAGATGGCAACACACACACACACTCACTCACTTACTTACTGACACACACTAACTCACTCTCTCGCTCACTAACACACACACACACTCAAACACGCACTCACTTACTGACGCACACTAAGTCACTCTCTTGCTCACTAACACACACTCACCCACACACAGCCACTCTCTCTTTTGCTCTCTAACACACACACACACAGAGTGCTTGAGCTGTAATTGCAGTCATTCCTCTGTAACCTTCTCAGACATGGTGTTTCAGGTTTAACTGCAATAGCTGTCTGTGTGCGCATGCAACAGACTCAGGCCCATGTCACAGAGAGAGAGAAAGAGAGAGATTTGGATAGAGAAGAAGAGACACAGGAAAAAAGAAACAGTCAGAGGAAGACAATGTGTGTGTCTGTGTGAGAGAAAGAGAGAGATAGACTGCTATATTTGTGGGTGTGTGTGTGTATTAGCTTTAGCTAACTGATTTCTGCTGCTGATTTCTCATGCGTTCCTCCAGCGTGAATCAGGCGAGCACATTTAGCCGTGTGACACAGCATTCTCTCTCTTTCCCTCTCTCTCCCTCTTCCTCTCTCTCTCCATCTCTCCCTCTCTCCCTCCCTCCCCATACCCCCCCTCACTCTCTCCCCCTTGGCTTACTGAGTTAAACACATGAGTGTTATTGATAAACTCACAGCCTCCACAGAGACACGGCTTCATCTTCTGTGCTGATTTTGTTTATTTATAGTAACTGTGTATATCTACTGCTGCTGCTGTAGCAGCTTGTGGGTGTGGCCTGTTTCAGTTCTGATGCCAGTCGGTAGTGTGTGTGTGTGTGTTTGTGTGTGTGTATAAAATCTTTTGTAGTGAACTAGTTTAACAAAGATTAAATAACATTAATTTCACTCTGATGTGCAGTCATGCTGCAGGTGGGAACAGAGGTGTGTTTACGTCCACTGTGTTCAGATTTGAATCAGGTGAGACTGTGTGGAGTCGACTCTAAAGATTCAGAGTCAATTCCCTGATTCACTTCATATGGGATGGGAGAGAGTACTTTTTTTACACTCTTTTCTGTGTGTGTGTGTGTGTGTTTGTGTGTTTGTGTGTTTGTGTGTGAGGTGAGCAGCTAGTGTGGCAAAGAGCAAACAAACAGGTGTCTGGCTCAGAGGTTAAGTGTGTGTGAGAGAGAGAGAGAGAGAGACAAAGAACAAAGAACAACGAACAACCCCCTTTGATTTTGTTGTGTGTGCGTAGGTGTGCAAGATAAAATCTCCATGTGGTCATTCAGACTTGTTTTTTTTTTTCTGATTTGTGACCTCACTTCCTGTCTCCATATTTGGCTCCAGAAATAAAGCCGTGTGTGTTTGCTCTTCCAGGATGATCTCCTTCTATTGCCTTCTGATTCTGATGATGTCATCGTCATGACCTTCTCAGTGCTTCTGTATAAAGCTGATTTGTGGGCGGAGCTTCGGACTTTTCGAACATAGCTAATGTCACCGGGATCATGTGGTGGTTGTCATGGTAACGAGGGTCAAATTATGTTCTGACTCCTGTTGTGAAAACGAGGAGACTCTGGTACACTGATGTGAGCTACTCTAGTCTGCGAGCAGAAAGCTGACTGGCTAGCAGTGTTGGCTAATGTTAGCATTATGGTGCTGTTTGCTAAGAGAGCTGGTTTACACTGTAAAATTATCCTCATGTTAGCTAACTCGCTAGCTTGTAATGTTAATGGATTTTATTATATAATCAGTTGCTAACTTCCTCTACACAATTGTGCAGCTTAATATTAGCATGTTGCTAGCAGTCTGGAGTGCTAGTTCACGCCGGATAACAGGCTAATATTCTCTAGAAAAGATTGGTCTATTTATACACTACATCCTGGTTTTGTCATTAACTAGCCTTTATTAGCTAGCTTTTTTCTTTCATTTCAACAGTGTGAAGATTTCTTGAGCAAAAGTTTATTAATTATTAGAAAGTGACGGAGACAGAAACGCACACTGAAACTCCGATATCACGGATACATGTCACACACCAGTGAGTTGGGTTTTTTTGTGTGTGTGTATTTTTGGCTGAGATTTTCCTCTCAGCAGGGCGAGGCTCTGTGCTTGCTAACAGGTGGGTATCACGATCTGCAGACAACTGTGACATTTCACACACCACACACACACACACACACATACACACACATTTATCCAAATAAATCCCACATGGTTTAAAAGTCTTGCTCATGAAAATGCTGTTGTGTAACTCAGGGTTAAGTAGATAAATAAAAAAAATAAACTGAAACTTAAAAGTTGTAGCTCAATTAAAATTGCATTGAAAATTTCTGGATCCTGATTGGATGTTTCCCTAGTAACAGCTCAATCACCTGCACTGACACACACTCACACGCACACACTTACAATGTGAGTATTATTTGTGGAGTCCCGCTGGTTATTTTTGTGAAGCGGCCACTGCAGGGTCACTTCAGGTCAGCTGTGTGGTGATTCTATAGATTCTGTTGCATGTTGGGATTTCAGAGTGAAGGGCCGTGTTGTCCGCTTGTTCTTGTATTTAATTGGAATGGAGTCCATGTCTAAGAGAAAAGCTCAGCGTGTTTAAATATAACTTCTGTCTGTTTCAGACTCCCGAGTCTGGGTTAAGTGTGAAGCTGCTAACTGCAGAAATAATTAGAAAGCGGAACGTGATAGATGTGTTTGAGACGAACGACACCTCATCATTCATCACTAGAAAACCTGGAGGAAGGGAAGTTACCTGGTGGTCGGATATTTTGACAGTATTTTTTTGTTTTTGAAGAGTTGTGTGTCTTACTGATGCATCAGTTCCATAGGTCTGATTGTGAGGTGTGTGATTGTGAGGTGTCTGTGAGGCGTCTGATTGTGAAGTGTCTGTGAGGCGTCTGGATTGTGAGGCGTCTGGATTGTGAGGCGTCTGGATTGTGAGGCGTCTGGATTGTGAGGTGTCTGTGAGGCGTCTGGATTGTGAAGTGTCTGTGAGGCGTCTGGATTGTGAGGCGTCTGGATTGTGAGGCGTCTGGATTGTGAGGCGTCTGGATTGTGAGGCGTCTGGATTGTGAGGTGTCTGTGAGGCGTCTGGATTGTGAGGTGTCTGTGAGGCGTCTGGATTGTGAGGCGTCTGGATTGTGAGGCGTCTGGATTGTGAGGCGTCTGGATTGTGAGGCGTCTGGATTGTGAGGCGTCTGGATTGTGAGGTGTCTGTGAGGCGTCTGGATTGTGAGGTGTCTGTGAGGCGTCTGGATTGTGAGGTGTCTGTGAGGCCTCTGGATTGTGAGGCCTCTGGATTGTGAGGCCTCTGGATTGTGAGGCGTCTGGATTGTGAGATGTCTGTGAGGCGTCTGGATTGTGAGGTGTCTGTGAGGTGTCTGATTGTGAAGTGTCTGTGAGGCGTCTGGATTGTGAGGCGTCTGGATTGTGAGGCGTCTGGATTGTGAGGTGTCTGTGAGGCGTCTGATTGTGAAGTGTCTGTGAGGCGTCTGGATTGTGAGGCGTCTGGATTGTGAGGCGTCTGGATTGTGAGGCGTCTGGATTGTGAGGCGTCTGGATTGTGAGGTGTCTGGATTGTGAGGTGTCTGTGAGGCCTCTGGATTGTGAGGCGTCTGTGAGGCGTCTGGATTGTGAGGCGTCTGGATTGTGAGGCGTCTGGATTGTGAGGCGTCTGGATTGTGAGATGTCTGTGAGGCGTCTGGATTGTGAGGTGTCTGTGAGGTGTCTGATTGTGAAGTGTCTGTGAGGTGTCTGGATTGTGAGGCGTCTGGATTGTGAGGCGTCTGGATTGTGAGGCGTCTGGATTGTGAGGCGTCTGGATTGTGAGGCGTCTGGATTGTGAGATGTCTGTGAGGCGTCTGGATTGTGAGGTGTCTGTGAGGTGTCTGATTGTGAAGTGTCTGTGAGGTGTCTGGATTGTGAGGCGTCTGGATTGTGAGGCGTCTGGATTGTGAGGCGTCTGGATTGTGAGGCGTCTGGATTGTGAAGTGTCTGTGAGGCGTCTGATTTGTGAGATGTCTGATTTGTGAGATGTCTGATTTGTGAGATGTCTGATTGTGAGATGTCTGTGAAGCGTCTGGATTGTGAGGTGTCTGTGAGGTGTCTGGATTGTGAGGTGTCTGGATTGTGAGGCGTCTGATTGTGAAGTGTCTGTGAGGCGTCTGATTGTGAGGCGTCTGATTGTGAGGCGTCTGATTGTGAGGCGTCTGATTGTGAGGCGTCTGATTGTGAGGCGTCTGATTGTGAAGTGTCTGTGAGGCGTCTGATTGTGAAGTGTCTGTGAGGCGTCTGATTGTGAGATGTCTGTGAGGCGTCTGGATTGTGAGGTGTCTGTGAAGTGTCTGTGAGGCGTCTAATTGTGAGGCGTCTGGATTGTGAGGTGTCTGTGAGGGGTCTGGATTGTGAGGTGTCTGATTGTGAGGCATCTGGATTGTGAGGAGTCTGTGAGGAGTCTGGATTGTGAGGAGTCTGGATTGTGAGGAGTCTGGATTGTGAGGAGTCTGGATTGTGAGGAGTCTGGATTGTGAGGAGTCTGGATTGTGAGGAGTCTGTGAGGAGTCTGGATTGTGAGGAGTCTGTGAGGTGTCTGGATTGTGAGGTGTCAGATGAAATGAAGACATGATTTAACGTGAAATGTTATGATTTCTCTGAACAAACAGCCCACCTGCTCTTCCTCTCCCCACAGTGACTGATGCCATGAAGCTCAATCCAAAGCAAGCACCACTATATGTAAGTGTCTCTCTTTATTTTCTATGTAAAAAAAAACACGGAATTTAACACAGAAAACTACAAAGTCTTAGTTAACCCCAGCTGCAAGCAGCCGGTTAGTTAATTATTATAAGATGAATAAATAAAAAATAAATTAATGAATAAAAAAAAAACGTTAGAAATAAATATCACAATCTCCATAATATAGGACAATCTCATGGATCATGAATTGGGTACTGTAGAGTTAGAGCACTGTAGAGTTATAGTAGAGTTAGAGCACTGTAGAGTTATAGTAGAGTTACAGCACTGTCGAGCTATAGTAGAGTTACAGCACTGTAAAGTTACAGTAGAAATACAGCACAGTGGAGTTACAGTATCATTACAGCACTGTAGAGTTACAGTAGAGTTACAGCGCTGTAGAGTTATAGAACAGTAGTTACAGCACTGTAGTTACATTAGTCTCACAGCACTGTAGAGTTACAGCACTGTAGTTACAGTAGAGTTACAGCACTGTAGTTACAGTAGAGTTACAGCACTGTAGAGTTACAGTAGAGTTACAGCACTGTAGAGTTACAGTAGAGTTACAGCACTGTAGAGTTACAGTAGAGTTACAGCACTGTAGTTACAGTAGAGTTACAGCACTGTAGAGTTACAGCACTGTAGAGTTACAGCACTGTAGAGTTACAGTAGAGTTACAGCACTGTAGAGTTACAGCACTGTAGAGTTACAGCACTGTAGTTACAGTAGAGTTACAGCACTGTAGAGTTACAGCACTGTAGAGTTACAGTAGAGTTACAGCACTGTAGAGTTACTGTAGAGTTACAGCACTGTAGAGTTACAGCACTGTAGTTACAGTAGAGTTACAGCACTGTAGAGTTACAGCACTGTAGAGTTACAGTTACAGCACAGTAGAGTTACAGCACTGTAGTTACAGTAGAGTTACAGCACTGTAGAGTTACAGCACTGTAGAGTTACAGCACTGTAGAGTTACAGCACTGTAGAGTTACAGTAGTTACAGCACAGTAGAGTTACAGCACTGTAGTTACAGTAGAGTTACAGCACTGTAGAGTTACAGCACTGTAGAGTTACAGTAGTTACAGCACAGTAGAGTTAGAGCACTGTAGTTACAGTAGAGTTAGAGCACTGTAGTTACAGGAGTTAGAGCACTGTAGTTACAGGAGTTACAGCACTGTAGTTACAGTAGAGTTAGAGCACTGTAGTTACAGTAGAGTTAGAGCACTGTAGTTACAGGAGTTACAGCACTGTAGTTACAGTAGAGTTAGAGCACTGTAGTTACAGTAGAGTTAGAGCACTGTAGTTACAGTAGAGTTAGAGCACTGTAGTTACAGGAGTTAGAGCACTGTAGTTACAGTAGAGTTAGAGCACTGTAGTTACAGTAGAGTTAGAGCACTGTAGTTACAGGAGTTAGAGCACTGTAG
Organism: Hemibagrus wyckioides; assembly: GCF_019097595.1. NCBI lineage: Eukaryota > Metazoa > Chordata > Actinopteri > Siluriformes > Bagridae > Hemibagrus > Hemibagrus wyckioides. The sequence continues at coordinate 24,115,223 of NC_080717.1, forward strand.
TTACAGTAGAGTTAGAGCACTGTAGTTACAGTAGAGTTAGAGCACTGTAGTTACAGTAGAGTTAGAGCACTGTAGTTACAGGAGTTAGAGCACTGTAGTTACAGTAGAGTTAGAGCACTGTAGTTACAGTAGAGTTAGAGCACTGTAGTTACAGGAGTTACAGCACTGTAGTTACAGTAGAGTTAGAGCACTGTAGTTACAGGAGTTAGAGCACTGTAGTTACAGTAGAGTTAGAGCACTGTAGTTACAGTAGAGTTAGAGCACTGTAGTTACAGTAGAGTTAGAGCACTGTAGTTACAGTAGAGTTAGAGCACTGTAGTTACAGTAGAGTTAGAGCACTGTAGTTACAGTAGAGTTAGAGCACTGTAGTTACAGGAGTTACAGCACTGTAGTTACAGTAGAGTTAGAGCACTGTAGTTACAGTAGAGTTAGAGCACTGTAGTTACAGGAGTTACAGCACTGTAGTTACAGTAGAGTTAGAGCACTGTAGTTACAGTAGAGTTAGAGCACTGTAGTTACAGGAGTTAGAGCACTGTAGTTACAGTAGAGTTAGAGCACTGTAGTTACAGTAGAGTTAGAGCACTGTAGTTACAGTAGAGTTAGAGCACTGTAGTTACAGGAGTTACAGCACTGTAGTTACAGTAGAGTTACAGCACTGTAGTTACAGTAGAGTTAGAGCACTGTAGTTACAGTAGAGTTAGAGCACTGTAGTTACAGTAGAGTTAGAGCACTGTAGTTACAGGAGTTAGAGCACTGTAGTTACAGTAGAGTTAGAGCACTGTAGTTACAGTAGAGTTAGAGCACTGTAGTTACAGGAGTTAGAGCACTGTAGTTACAGGAGTTACAGCACTGTAGTTACAGTAGAGTTACAGCACTGTAGTTACAGTAGAGTTAGAGCACTGTAGTTACAGGAGTTACAGCACTGTAGTTACAGTAGAGTTACAGCACTGTAGTTACAGTAGAATTACAGCACTGTAGTTACAGTAGAGTTACAACACTGTAGTTACAGTAGAGTTACAGCACAGTAGAGTTACAGCACAGTAGAGTTACAGTAGTTACAGCACTGTAGAGTTACAGTAGTTACAGCACTGTAGAGTTACAGTAGTTACAGCACTGTAGAGTTACAGTAGAGTTACAGTAGTTACAGCACTGTAGAGTTACAGCACTGTAGTTACAGTAGAGTTACAGCACTGTAGTTACAGTAGAGTTACAGCACTGTAGAGTTACAGTATCATTACAGCACTGTAGTGTTACTGCACTGTAGAATTACAGTAGAGTTACAGCACTGTAGAGTTACAGCACTGTAGAGTTACTGTAGAGTTACAGCACTGTAGAGCTACAGAACAGTAGAGTTACAGTAGAGTTGTATGTTAGAAGTGAGAGAGGGATGTGTTTAGATTTTAATTAGTGAATGTCATACTGTGAGGAGTTCAGTCCGAATTCCAACAATTTCAAATGAATTTAAGATAAATGTGTTTTTTTTTTTTTTTTATTTTAATGTAATTGAGTTTAATTTTATTTTAAATGAATTAATTTCTTAATTGGAGGGAAGCTAATTAATAAGAAGCAGAGTTAATGTTTCAGTTTGTTTTTCCTTCAGTGTCATGAGTCAGCACTTCTGACTGACTGCTAATTAAACAGAGTGAGTGCAAGGTGTGTGTGTGTGAGCTGTAAGGAGTGTGTGTGTGTGAGCTGTAAGGAGTGTGTGTGTGTGAGCTGTAAGGAGTGTGTGTGTGTGAACTGTAAGGAGTGTGTGTGTGTGAGCTGTAAGGAGTGTGTGTGTGTGAGCTGTAAGGAGTGTGTGTGTGTGAGCTGTAAGGAGTGTGTGTGTGTGAGCTGTAAGGAGTGTGTGTGTGTGAACTGTAAGGAGTGTGTGTGTGTGAGCTGTAAGGAGTGTGTGTGTGTGAGCTGTAAGGAGTGTGTGTGTGTGAGCTGTAAGGAGTGTGTGTGTGTGAGCTGTAAGGAGTGTGTGTGTGTGAGCTGTAAGGAGTGTGTGTGTGAGCTGTAAGGAGTGTGTGTGTGTGAGCTGTAAGGAGTGTGTGTGTGTGAGCTGTAAGGAGTGTGTGTGTGTGAGCTGTAAGGAGTGTGTGTGTGAGCTGTAAGGAGTGTGTGTGTGAGCTGTAAGGAGTGTGTGTGTGTGAGCCGTAAGGAGTGTGTGTGTGTGAGCCGTAAGGAGTGTGTGTGTGTGTGTGAGCTGTAAGGAGTGTGTGTGTGTGTGTGTGTGTGAGCTGTAAGGAGTGTGTGTGTGTGAGCCGTAAGGAGTGTGTGTGTGAGCCGTAAGGAGTGTGTGTGTGAGCCGTAAGGAGTGTGTGTGTGAGCCGTAAGGAGTGTGTGTGTGAGCCGTAAGGAGTGTGTGTGTGTGTGTGAGCCGTAAGGAGTGTGTGTGTGTGAGCTGTAAGGAGTGTGTGTGTGTGAGCTGTAAGGAGTGTGTGTGTGTGTGAGCTGTAAGGAGTGTGTGTGTGTGAGCTGTAAGGAGTGTGTGTGTGTGTGAGAGCTGTAAGGAGTGTGTGTGTGTGTGAGCTGTAAGGAGTGTGTGTGTGTGTGTGTGAGCTGTAAGGAGTGTGTGTGTGTGTGTGAGCTGTAAGGAGTGTGTGTGTGTGTGTGAGCTGTAAGGAGTGTGTGTGTGTGTGTGAGCTGTAAGGAGTGTGTGTGAGCCGTAAGGAGTGTGTGTGTGTGTGTGAGCCGTAAGGAGTGTGTGTGTGTGAGCCGTAAGGAGTGTGTGTGTGTGTGTGAGCCGTAAGGAGTGTGTGTGTGTGTGTGAGCCGTAAGGAGTGTGTGTGTGTGTGTGAGCCGTAAGGAGTGTGTGTGTGTGTGTGAGCCGTAAGGAGTGTGTGTGTGTGTGTGAGCCGTAAGGAGTGTGTGTGTGTGTGTGAGCTGTAAGGAGTGTGTGTGTGTGTGTGTGAGCCGTAAGGAGTGTGTGTGTGTGTGTGTGTGAGCCGTAAGGAGTGTGTGTGTGTGTGTGAGCCGTAAGGAGTGTGTGTGTGTGTGTGAGCCGTAAGGAGTGTGTGTGTGTGTGTGAGCCGTAAGGAGTGTGTGTGTGTGTGTGAGCCGTAAGGAGTGTGTGTGTGTGTGTGAGCCGTAAGGAGTGTGTGTGTGTGTGTGAGCCGTAAGGAGTGTGTGTGTGTGTGTGAGCCGTAAGGAGTGTGTGTGTGTGTGTGAGCCGTAAGGAGTGTGTGTGTGTGTGTGAGCCGTAAGGAGTGTGTGTGTGAGCCGTAAGGTGTGTGTGTGTGTGTGTGTGTGTGTGAGCTGTAAGGAGTGTGTGTGTGTGTGTGAGCCGTAAGGAGTGTGTGTGTGTGAGCCGTAAGGAGTGTGTGTGTGTGTGTGTGTGTGTGTGTGTGAGCTGTAAGGAGTGTGTGTGTGAGCTGTAAGGAGTGTGTGTGTGAGCTGTTAGGAGTGTGTGTGTGAGCTGTTAGGAGTGTGTGTGTGAGCTGTAAGGAATGTGTGTGTGAGCTGTAAGGAGTGTGTGTGTGAGCTGTAAGGAGTGTGTGTGTGAGCTGTTAGGAGTGTGTGTGTGTGTGTGTGAGCTGTAAGGAGTGTGTGTGTGTGTGTGAGCTGTAAGGAGTGTGTGTGTGTGTGTGAGCTGTAAGGAGTGTGTGTGTGTGTGTGAGCTGTAAGGAGTGTGTGTGTGAGCTGTAAGGAGTGTGTGTGTGAGCTGTTAGGAGTGTGTGTGTGTGTGTGAGCTGTAAGGAGTGTGTGTGTGTGTGTGAGCTGTAAGGAGTGTGTGTGTGTGTGAGCTGTAAGGAGTGTGTGTGTGTGTGTGTGTGTGTGAGCTGTAAGGAGTGTGTGAGCTGTAAGGAGTGTGTGAGCTGTAAGGAGTGTGTGTGTGAGCTGTAAGGAGTGTGTGTGTGAGCTGTAAGGAGTGTGTGTGTGAGCTGTAAGGAGTGTGTGTGTGAGCTGTAAGGAGTGTGTGTGTGAGCTGTAAGGAGTGTGTGTGTGTGAGCTGTAAGGAGTGTGTGTGTGAGCTGTAAGGAGTGTGTGTGTGAGCTGTAAGGAGTGTGTGTGTGAGCTGTAAGGAGTGTGTGTGTGAGCTGTAAGGAGTGTGTGTGTGAGCTGTAAGGAGTGTGTGTGTGAGCTGTAAGGAGTGTGTGTGTGTGTGTGAGCTGTAAGGAGTGTGTGTGTGAGCTGTAAGGAGTGTGTGTGTGAGCTGTAAGGAGTGTGTGTGTGAGCTGTAAGGAGTGTGTGTGTGAGCTGTAAGGAGTGTGTGTGTGAGCTGTAAGGAGTGTGTGTGTGAGCTGTAAGGAGTGTGTGTGTGAGCTGTAAGGAGTGTGTGTGAGAGCTGTAAGGAGTGTGTGTGTGAGCTGTAAGGAGTGTGTGTGTGAGCTGTAAGGAGTGTGTGTGAGAGCTGTATGGAGTGTGTGTATGAGAGAGAGCTGTAAGGTGTGTGTGTGTGTGTGTGTGTGTGAGAGAACTGTATGGAGTGTGTGTATGAGAGAGAGCTGTAAGGAGTCTGTGTGAGAGAGAGCTGTAAGGAGTCTGTGTATGTGTGAGCTGTAAGGTGTGTGTGTGTGAGAGAACTGTATGGAGTGTGTGTATGAGAGAGAGCTGTAAGGTGTGTGTGTGTGAGAGAACTGTATGGAGTGTGTGTATGAGAGAGAGCTGTAAGGTGTGTGTGAGAGAGAACTGTATGGAGTGTGTGTATGAGAGAGAGCTGTAAGGTGTGTGTGTGTGTGAGAGAACTGTATGGAGTGTGTGTATGAGAGAGAGCTGTAAGGTGTGTGTGAGAGAGAACTGTATGGAGTGTGTGTATGAGAGAGAGCTGTAAGGAGTCTGTGTATGTGTGAGCTGTAAGGTGTGTGTGTGAGAGAGCTGTATGGAGTGTGTGTATGAGAGAGAGCTGTAAGGTATGTATGTGTGTGTGTGAGAGAGCTGTATGGAGTGTGTGTATGAGAGAGAGCTGTAAGGTATGTATGTGTGTGTGTGAGAGAGCTGTATGGAGTGTGTGTATGTGTGAGCTGTAAGGAGTCTGTGTATGTGTGAGCTGTAAGGTGTGTGTGTGAGAGAGCTGTATGGAGTGTGTGTATGTGTGAGCTGTAAGGTATGTATGTGTGTGTGTGAGAGAGCTGTATGGAGTGTGTGTATGTGTGAGCTGTAAGGTATGTATGTGTGTGTGTGAGAGAGCTGTATGGAGTGTGTGTATGAGAGAGAGCTGTAAGGAGTCTGTGTGTGTGAGCTGTAAGGTGTGTGTGTGTGTGTGTGTGAGAGAGAGATCTGTGCGTGTTGGGTGGTCCTGTCCTCACTGTGTTTATATTTTCATCTTTTAACACTCGGTTTGTTCCAGCACCTGCTCTCCATATCGGGTTAAACACATCACTCTGTCTCTCGCTTGCTCTCTCTCTCGCTGTGTGTGTTTGTGTGTGTGTGTGTGTGTTTGTGTGTGTGTGTCGCTAGTCATGGTTTGTAATCTTCAAATGTTTGAATTTCCCCTTTTTTCTTCATCTCTGTCCTCTTTCAGTGGAAGCGTGTGGGCGGAGTTAATCTTGGGTGTATTTGCATAAGCTAACTTAACACGTGAAAACGAACCTAGAGACCAAATCTGAACCTAGTCTAGTTAAAACTCCTAAAACTCACCTAGCATGTGGAAGCTAACAGCAAACAGTTTAGCTCCTGAGTTCAGAACTTAGCTTTACAAAAATATATAAGTATCATTAATAGTATTGTTGTGGGCGGAGCTTCAGATAGACAACTGGCCTTGCTCATTAGAATATTAGGTCACACCCATCAGTCCAGGCTTCAGTTTCTCACACTGTTCAGAAGCTTCACTCCCTTCTTCATTTTTTTTTAGCAGCTGTGCAGCAATAAAAGAATACACACACACACACACACTCCTTACAGCTCTCTATATCAGCTTTCCCTTCTGAATTTTTATTGCAACACACACAAGTCGATGAGCCACTAGCATGAACACGTGTTGGAAGTGATGTTTATTTCTGACTTTAATAAATATAATAAAACACTCAGTGATTCTTAATAACATCAATTTATATATTTAAATAATATATAAGCTATTTTTTATATATTAAAAAAAAGATATTTGATCATGTGTTTGCTTTGCTTATGTTGAGATTTAAAGTAAACAAGTCAAATATGATGTTCTTGTTGTGCCGTGGAGGATTTTTTTAATTAAGTGTGTGTGTGTGTGTGTGTGTGTGTTGCACAGGGTGAGTGTGTGTTGACGGTGCAGCTCAGTGAGGAGGAGTGTGTGGAGGATGAAGAGGATGTGGAGTTTTACTTGCTCTTCTCTGGCAGCACACAGAGACACCTGACCACCACACTGAGGCTCGGTCATGTGACTCTGCAGGCTGTCTGTCCAGGTGAGTGTTACACTTAAACACACACACACACACACACTTTCTCTGAAGACTATTGTGATGAAAAATGGTCCACTGCTTTCTTTTTCTGAATGACCATAAAATCCACACGCGTTGGCCGATTTATTAGGAACACTGTACTCTCGTTCGGCAGTCGGTCAGGTGACAGAAGAAGCTGAGCAGATGCAGATACGGTCTCATAACAAACATCAGGACCTGGATATAATCCTCGTGGTTGTTGGTGGCATGAGGTGGGAGTGTTTCAGACGCTGCTGACCTGCAGTTTTCACACACAGCCCACAGAAAAACTACAAAAGCTCCAGCGAGAATCAGTTCTGCAGGTGG
>NC_080717.1:24124375-24134375 GCF_019097595.1 Hemibagrus wyckioides
TCTCTCTCTCTCTCTGTCTCTCTGTCTCTGTTGTCTGTCTGTCTCTCTCCACCTCTGTGTCTGTTTTTTTTTTTTTTAAATCTATTTTTATACTTTTTTTGTCTCTTTGTGTATCAGTCTGTCTGTCTGTTTTCTCATTTACATCTGCTGCACTATTTTTCTCTTTATTCCCTTTTGTATTTTTCTGTCTGTCTGACTGTCTCTCAGTAATATGTCTCAATACTGCGGTAAACAGTTTGAATTTGTCTGGGTTTGAGAACACATTGTGTCCTTTTCCTCATCCTAAAATAAACATTTTTCTTTGGTCACGTGTAAATGATTTATTCGGTCGACCCTCGCCAGGGTCAAAGAGGCTCTTCTCAAAGCCTCGTCTGTTCTCTTCCCTCTGATTGGTGGAGCTGTGATGTTCAGAGGGTCAGTGGGGAGGGGCTTAGCGTGCAGAGTCCCCGTGTTATCAGACGTGTTGCTCTGTTTGTGGCTTTTACGCCAGCTGTTCTGACCGCGTGTGGAGTTCAAGAGGAGTAAACAAATCACACCGAGACGTGAAGAGGTGCAGTGTTTTCAAATGAACCTTCATTATTTAATTAACGCTCGGCATTAACACTTACCTCGTGCTCAGTGTCGGTGACGTAGCAGCTCGCGGACGCAGCAGGAACGTGAGTGTTATGTTGGTGATGGTGCTGATTGTGGAACTTCTCGAAGCTGGATGTGGATCAAACCTGAACAAGATCTCCACAGTTCCTGGACGAGTTCCTGCTCGAGCTGCTCAGCAATACACACTAAAGTTTGCTTTTCTATTTTGTACTGATTTTATTCTTTTACTTCTCTTTTGTAATGTACTTTTCTTCTTTAAACGTTTTCAGCACTGTAGAACCATATAACCAGGTTTTTAGACTTAGACGTCTGCAGAAAAGAACAGACTTTGGAACAGGAACTCAAAAATCTACTAGAACTCTGCCACAGGAACTCGAATTGGCGCAGGGTCCTGGGTTTCGGAAAAGAGTCCCGGCTTTCGAAAAATGTTTGATTTCCTGAAAATCTGTTGAGCCTCTAAAAACTTTCCAGTTTTTCTCACAGTTTCTGGGAAGCTGAACACGTTCCTATGATTTTTAGTTCCTTAGTTCCTGAAAAGATTTGGCAGAAAAATGGTTTTCGGATCTGTTTTAAAGTTCCTGATGGTTTAATTTTAATGCTTTTTGAGTTCCTCAAAAGGTTCCTAGTTTTCTAGCTTCCTGAGAAAGACTGAAGAGAGTTCCTTTGGCTCAGTGGTTCTGAAAACACTCCCAGGATCCTGGTTTCTGATGTTCCCGGGTCTCCAAAAAGGTTCCTGGTTTCCTGATAAATGTTCATTATATTTTAATGTATATTTAATGTTGTATTTTATATATATATATATATATATATATATATATATATATATATATATATATATATATATATAAAGCTTATTTAACATTTTCCACACTGCTGTGTTTCTGAAATATTGTCTTTGACATTAAAAGAAGATTCCTCAGTTTTTTTAAAAAGGGTTATGAGTTCCAGGGTTCCTGGAAAAGGTCCTGGCTTCCTGAAAAATGGGTTTGACTGCCCGAAAAGGATGCAAAGTTTAAAAAAAATAAATAAATAAATAAAAAAATTCTGGGATTCTTCAGATCTTTATGTACTGAAAAACATAAAACTTCTCAGATTTCACACCATGAAGTCCCCAATGTTCCTGACAAAATTTTCCTAGGGTTCTTTAAAGGTTCCTGAAAAACCTGTGTTCCCAAAACTCTGCCTGAAAACCGTGTAGAGCTTTTCATAAACCAAAGCATTTCTAGTTAGAAACGCACAAATAAACATTTTTGAAGAACATTTCTGAAGAACTTCTGGGATCCTGAGGTTCTGAGAAATGTTTTTTCGAAAGATTCCTGATCTTCTGGAAATAAGGTCTTGATATTTTAAACAAATTTATTATCCATTTTATTTCATTTTATTTCTTTCGACCTGAAGAATGTTACAGTCTTGGACTCAGGTGGTGTGTTTATGGACTCAGGTGGTGTGTGTGTGTGTTTTTTTTTTCACCGTTAGCAGACGTCCTTTCCCCACATGACGATGATCTCAGCCAAGAGTTTTTTATTTTTCAGAGAGATTTCTACAAAGAGAAAATTTCCATCTGCTGCTTTTCTTTCCTGAAGATCCCTCTATTTATTTTGAATGCTTTCTTGATGCTGCTGTGCCTCAGACACAAATGTGTGTTGTGTTATTTTATATGTTGTGTTATTATCGGGGCTTGTGTGTTATTTCTTACTGTAAAATTGGGATCGATTTAATAGGATTCAATGTTTTTTCTTGTCAGATTTCAGTCCTCATGAGACGTTGCTGCATTTTGCGGCTCGTCGCGGTCTCCGGAGAGTGGCCCTGTTCCTCCTGCAGCAGCCTGGGGGACGAGACGCCCTGCAGCTGGTCAACAAACACGGACACACACCTGCCCGAGTGGCTCAGAGCAGAGGACACACACAGCTACAACACCTGCTCTCAGAGTGAGCGTGTGCGCACACACACACACACACACACACACTACATTTTTTTTATAGTCTGCTCACTTGCACACACTCACAGTACACACTTTTGTAGTGCAGTCTCAGAGTATGCTCTCACAGTACACACACTCACAGTACACGCGCACACAATCTTAGTTCTCAGGAATGATTCAGTCTTTCTGTAAGAGTCGTTTTGGTTGATTCTTCATCACTGAGGCACTGAGTCAATTAGGTGATTGATTCAGCATGGGTTACTGAGGCAATGAGTTATTTAGGCGAATGGTTCAGTATTGGTTACTGAAGCACTGAGTCATTTAGCTGAATGATTCTGTATCGGTTACTGAGGCACAGAGTCGTTTAGCTGAATGATTCAGTATCAGTTACTGATGCAGAGAGTTGTTTAGCTGAATGATTCAGTATCGGTTACTGAGGCACGGAGTCGTTTAGCTGAATGATTCAGTATCGGTTACTGACTGAGGCACTGAGTCGTTTAGGTGAATGATTCAGTATTTGTTACGGAGGCATGGAGTTGTTTAGCTGAATGATTCAGTATCGGTTACTGAGGCACTGAGTCGTTTAGCTGAATGGTTCAGTATCGGTTACTGAGGCACTGAGTCGTTTAGCTGAATGGTTCAGTATCAGTTACTGAGTCGTTTGGTTTGTTCTGTGGTTAATAATAATATAATGTCCAAAGTATTTAATTTCATTCTGAATCTAACACTAAAGTGGTATTTGATCAGCACCGGTCCTGAGCAATGCTCTTCATGGTGTTTAAATATTTACACTAAAAACACACGACTGAGCTGTTAGCAACATGCTGCGTTAGCTAACCTTGTCTAGCTAGGTCATATCCATTAGCCTTACCATTTCGGTTATTTGTGACCGGAAGTGGGTTTTTCTTAGAGGGAGTGTGTGTGTGTGTGTGTGTATTTGCTTATACATGCAACCTGTTTTATTTTATTCAGCAGCAACAGTTGCTGTGTTTCTGTCCATTTTAAAAGGATATGTGTGTGTGTGTATGTGTGGGTGAGATAATCAGGGAGGTGCTCTGTGGCTGTGAGAGGTTTCAGAATAAAGACACGGATGATCGGTTATTTGTCTGTGGGTGTGTGTTTTCTATGTGTGTATATGTTCAGTTACGCTGTGTGTATTTTGCTGTCTGTTTTAGTAGGTGTGTCTGAGTCAGTGTCCTTGTGTAAGGCATGCTTTGTGGTGTGTGATTTAGTTACTGTGACTGTGACTAATTTTGATCTCGCTTAAATGGTCTTTGTGATGCTAACACTAGCCGTTGTGTTACACTGGTTTGCTCCAGTGTACAGATTAGCAATTAGCGCTAATTTGGCAGTTTGCCCACAGCTAACTCGTCTTGTTCTCCCCGAAAAAGCCATAAAACAGGAAGCTGATCCACATTGCTTGGGTTTAGGAATGTGACTAACTTCCCTCAGAGTGTAATTTTACCTCAGATATTTCCGTGTTTGATTTTATTTTAGCGACAGTTACTGAGACGTCTGAATTCCAAAAATAAAAAACATGTCATCAAGGTGAAACTTTAAATGGCTGGATGTCTGGTATGTTTTTTTTCTCCAAATAATAAAAATAATAAGAATAAATAATTGTAGTAATTTTTTTTTGTTTAAAGGAAAAAAAAAAATTTTTGATCAAGTTAAGGCCTTAAATGGCAGAATTTAAGTTTGTTTATTTGTTTATTTTGTTTAATTTTTTACTTTCTTTCTTTCTTTCTTTCTTTCTTTCTTTCTTTCTTTCTTTCTTTCTTTCTTTCTTTCTTTCTTTCTTTCTTTCTTTCTTTCTTTCTTTCTTTCTTTCTTTCTTTCTTTCTTTCTTTCTTTCTTTCTTTCTTTCTTTCTTTCTTTCTTTCTTTCTTTCTTTCTTTCACGTTTTTGTTCTTTCTCTGCGTTCCCTTAGCAGAAGTGTTTTTAGCCATTGTGCACTGAAACCGGTTTTCTGGTTTAAACATGCTCAGTATTTAAACATGTGGTGTGTGTGATACAACACGTAACACACACACACACACTCACACACTTCTGTCTTCAGGGTTGCAGCAGGATCGCTAAATTAAAAAGCAGTCACTGTGTGATTTACACTCTCTCCAGGTGAACACAGCTGTGTGTGTGTGTCTGCGCATGTGCATGTGTGTGTTTTGAGGCTGCTGTGACTGATGGGGAGTGTGTTATGAGAGGGAGAGGTGTGGCTTTGTGTAGGTGTTGAAGGTGTGGTGCCTCTGAATCACCTGGGCGTTGTGTGTGTGTGTGTGTGTGTGTGTGTGTGTGTGTGTGTGTGTCAGGCTTGAGAAATCTCCACACCTTGAGACAAAGGCTCCCAGGCGGCGTTACCCAGCAGGCCGAGCGTTCCTGCACCACCCGAGGCTGAACACCTTCTCTCTGACTGTGGAGACAGAGGCAGACGGAGATCCTCCAGACCTGCAGCGAGACGTGGAGGAGCTGCGCCGCTACGCCCTCTCTCACCGCCACAGCACGGTAATAACCTGTTAATAACATAAAGTCAAGTGTTATAAAGTGAGCATGAAGTGTGCGGGAGATTGTGATGGAGATCTGATAGGCAGCTGTGAGTCATCGCCTCGTTTCTGTGGGTTTATGCTCTGCAGGAGGCGGATATCAGCCCCGGGAATAGATACCTTTGTGTGTGTGTGTGTGTCAGTCATGCAACACCTAATATTTCTCTCTCTCAACAAACTCTTTTTCTTTCCTGCTTTCTATTCTTTCCTTTCTGACTGTAGCAAAAGTTTTGGCACCCAGAACTTCCAGCTGTACAGAATGCCTCATCACTCAGTGGGTTTATCAGCGTTGCTTGTTGCTGATTGGTTGAGAATGTGTCAGTGAAATATGTGCATTGTTATTCCAGTTTTAATCATTTAATTATTGTTATTATTATTATTATTATTATTATTATTATTATTATTATTATTATTATTATTATATCAGTTAAATCTTTAACATTCTGTATTTTAATTAAGTCTTTCATCTCTTCATTGTTTTTCCTTTCCATCAGTGATCAGAAGTATATACATTCACTCTGTTTACCTTTGTGTGTTAGTGTGTGTGTGTGTGTTAATGTGAAAGTGTGTGTGTGTGTGTTAAAGTTCAGTCAGCTTGATTGTTTCTTGTTTTGTATTTCACTCTCCAGCACAGAATCTAATCACAATATATATATATATATATATATATAAAACTTTTAGAGACCTCATAATTAAACAAATGATCAGATGGAGGAGCGTTTTTTTTCTCATACCTACGCTGTCACACATCACAAAGTTTTTACAGTCAATGAGTTGTTTTGTAGAAAAATAAATTAGAAAAATAAATTACCAAAACTTTATTTAAATCTACACAGTGATAATTCTTTGTCTCTGTGTCTTCAGGCAGTATCTCGGAAGCAGCGTCAGTCCTTCCCGCTGATCCTGAGCCGGGATTTCGTTGGCGAGTTGCAGTCGTCTGCAGTGACTCCCTCTGAAGACACCTCCCTCCATAAACCACCTGCGTGCGAGCATCAGGAAGTTGACATCAAAGCCGACGAAGAGAACTGCGAGCACGCTCAGTGGCCGAATGGTGGTGTCCAATCACAGGAGGGTGAAGCGCCAGCGTCCAGTGGAGCCTTGGATTCTGGGAATGGGACTGTGGGGTTAGAGGGTGAGGGAGTGTGTGTGGGGAAGCTGGAGAACTGTGCAGCTGTCAGCGCTGCTTCCTGTGGAGAACAGCAGCAGGAGGAAGTAGATAGCAAGCTGAGTGTAATTAGGGAGACGCCTCGTACACCGAGGAGTGACGCTGCGTCCGAGTCCAAGACGCACAATAAAGTCCAATCTGGCAACACGCAGGAGGGAACGATGGGTCAAACCCAGGGACTCCTCCCCGAGAAAGAAGAAAAGAACAAGGAGAGAGGGGACTTACCAGAGGAAAGGGAAGGGGAGCAGGAAACCAGTTTGCCGAGCAGGGATACGCGGCAATCCTATGGACAAAAGGATGAGGAGACACACTCGCGTTTTTACTTAAATTTGGACGTTAATGCCTCGGAAAACGGGAAGGAGATCCAGGAAACAGGAAACGCCAGCGAACGGATACACGAGTCCACCGGCAGCACAACACCGGCTTCACAAGACATCGGTGAAGATTTGGATTCTCGAAGTTTCAGACCCAACATGGCTCCAGGCCCCGTCCACAACGTACGTCTCGAGCCGGCTCCGGATGTCGAACAGCTGCTTGATGCAGCCGCAGGACACCAAATGGACGCAACTCCAGAAACGGCGTCCGATTGCTCGGAGCAGGTAAGATCAGATTCTGTAAAAGATCCTCCACCTTGTGATGTCACTGTTGCACCCTCACAACCTGACAAACTAGAGCTAGACGTTTCTCTCATGCATGAGGAAAGTGGTGGAGAAACCCGTGTTGATCAGAAGTTACTTCCTGAGACAGAAGAAAGTTCTTCAGCAGGATCTGAAAATCATATTCAATCTGTCATATCTCCAGAAATATTGGAAGAAACTTCTCAGATTTCACCATTTCAGGAGCATTGTGACCCGATCATGGATGCCATGGACCAAGATCGGGAAATATCACAGAGTCTGCTGCTCTTTTTGGACCAAATTTCAACAGTTCCTTCAGGATCACTGGTATCTGATTCCAACCCTGAAGAAACAGGAAGTGTTTTAAAATTAAAGCTTGAAACGGAGCCGCTAGCATTTCAAACACCTCCAGAGTCACCCTGTGAGTTTTTCTCAGTAGATGGCTTTATCAGTACCAGTGGTTCCATTGAAGCAACATGTTCAGATTCTCTGGAACTTGGCAGTACTACAGGTTCTCAAGAGACCGTTGAGGAGGGTGTGAATGTGGATACAGAACTGCTTGAGATGTGTGAAAGCTCTAAAAAGTCACCAGTAACAGTTCTTTGTGGTTCCTTCTCCAAACTGACCATCAGAGGAAGTCCACTTGATCCTCAGGTCGAAAGCACAACATCAATGATCAACGAAAAAATAGAAACAAGTGCACATGCTGATACAGAAACCTCCACTACACTTTCTTCAGAGACAGAGGAGACCAAGGAGGAGGTTATGAAGTTAGAACCAGTGAAGGTTGAGACGTTGGAGAAATCAGAAACATCACAGATGGTGAGCAATATGTCTGCAGCACCTTCCTGTGATTCTGCATTAAAGGAGAACCTTCAAGGAACAGCAGCAATTACATACACTGTAGGTCTTGAAACACAAAATGATCAACCTCTAGAATCAAAGGATGTTCAGGAGGAGTGTATGAAGATGCCTACACAGCTTGGTGAGAATCCAGAAATTTTGTCACTGCCATGTGAAACATTATCTGTGTCCACTTCTGTCTCTCAGAACATCACTGACTCACATTCTGAGGTCATAACCTTTGAGGACACCAACAAAACATCTGAAAACACACAGACTGAGATCATAACCTTGACAGAGACATGTGTAGAAACATCTTTTGGCCCAAATCTAGTAGTTAGCAACTTTGAGGAAAACATCCTAGAACAACCTGTGATTGGGACTTTTGTGGAGAGCATTAGTGAAACGTCTCATGATCTCATCACATCCTCTGAAGAGACAGTTGTAGAAACATCTCTTGATCCACTTTCTGAGGTTAAAATCTCTGAGGAAAGCGTTCAAGACCAACAACTTAATGTCATGATCTCAGAGGAGAGCATTATAGGAACATTTCTGAGCTCCAATCTTGATTTCACATCCTCTGTGGAGGTGACTGGAGAAGGGTCACTTGGTCCACTTCTGGAGGCCACCAGCTCTAAAGAAAGCATCCAAGTCCAACAACTTGAGAAGAGCACAAATGACTCCCATGACCCTGAACACAAGGTCACAGCCTTTGGAGAGAGCATTAATGAAAGTCTGGAATCCCATCATGATCCTCTTACGACTTCTGAGGAGGCAATCGGAGAAACGTCTTGTGACACACTTCCTGAGGTTAACAGCTCTGAAGAAATTGTTCTACACCAACAACTTGAGGTCATGACCCCAGAGGAGAACGTTAGAGAAACATCTCTAGAACCCAATCATGATCTTACCACGTCCTCTGAGGAAACAACTGGCCCCTGTCCTGAGGTCAACACCGTTGAGGAAAACGTTCTAGACCTACAACCTCAAGCGATGATCTGTGAGAAGAACGACAATGGAACATCTCAAGACCCCAAAGGTCACGGCAAACCCCTTGAGGTCACAGCGTCAGAGAGCAGCATTCAGAGGCCACACCTTGAGGTGACTATTGCAGAAACGGTTTGTGATCAGCAACCTGAGATCACAGCTTTCGAGCAGAGCATCGGAGAAACACCTGATCACACCCAGCTTGAGGAGACAACCTGTGAGGAAGACCTCAGGACGTCTCTGGACCCTTCACCTGAGGTCTTGAGCTCTAAAAAGGATGAATGTTTTTCTGAAGCTCCAATTCAGCATGAGCATGCAGTTCTGGACCCTCTTGTTTCCTGTAGTGACTCTGGTTTAGCTTTGGAGAACGTTTCCTCCTCAGGCTCACTCAAGATCTCCGACCAGCCAGTGGATCTGGACAGTGGTACTGGTATAGAAACGGATGGCGGCTCCGCTATAGAAGTGGATAGTGGTTTGATCCGGGACTTGCCACCTTTGGACAGTGTTGGTGTTAATAAAAGTGGAACCATGGAGGAGGAGAAGAGTCACATGGAGGAGGAATGTGGAGAGGAACCAAAGGAGGAACAAGTAGCAGGTGAGAAGATATTGTGTATTAGTTCATGTAAGAAAGTAGAGATTTTGTCCTATTGTTTTGTGCTCCATTCTCACTGGTGTCTCCAGACTGATGATGTCATTCATCAGCCCGCATCTGGCCGTCTCCATTCCCTCACGTTCCCCATAGGTTCATTTACATTCTCCTCGACAGCGTCGTGTCTCAGACTAACCGTAAAGAGCAGGTGTGTGTTTAGAACAGAGCTCTTTGTTTGGTGTGATTGGTGTAGAGCTGAGACGTGGAGATCCGTTATCACGCCCGCTCAGAAGGCAGCTCCGAAGAATAGCGATTGTTTATTCTTCATTTATTTCTATTTTCAGTGCAGCGTGTTCAGACGTCCATCGTTTCATCGAGGCCCAGCTGGGGTCTGTTTCCGATAGACACCAGATAGAAACGTTTTACTTTAATAGCGGAGATGTTGATGAAGCTCTGAGTCACACAATTACACAATGCACACTCCTCATAGAACATTCCGTTTATCTTTAGAGCTAATGTTTATATTTAACATGGCATTCATTATATTTTTAACATAACACTTACCTCAATTTTAACAAACATACCGACATTATGGGATGTTATTTTAAGCTCCAGTTTTCATCATTGGACATTTTTATATAATTAGAGGAGTAATGAAATGGGGGCGGGGCCATATCAAACTGAAATATCCCACCATGATGCTCGAAGGCATTTTAATGCTACATATAATGTTTAATAGTATTG
>NC_080717.1:24139375-24159375 GCF_019097595.1 Hemibagrus wyckioides
ATTTGATAATTCATTAGGGTCTAGGTTTCTTAAAAAGAGGCTGAATAACTGCTAACCTGAGAGGTTTAGGGAAGTGACCTAAATATAACAAGGAAATGATGTGTGTGTGAGAAAATGTGTTTGTGAGAGTGTGTGTGGTGGGGGGGGATGCTGTAGATCTGATCAGGTGTTAAATTCAGTATTTTGTCTGTGTAATAAATCTCTGTGTCACGTCGTTGCTCTCCTCTGCTTCAGCTGCTGCAGTCAGTCGGTTTCTTATCAGACTCTGTGGTTGAACTTTTTGTTTTTGTTCATCGCTTATCGCTCCTCTGGCTCTCGCTTGGTCATGCCGTCAACATGCCTCACTTTTACATCGTCTGTATTCGTGAGAAATGACGTTCCGGGCGTTTTATCTAAAGAAGCTCTCGAGATAACAAGGCCGAGGCCAAGTGTCCCGTCAGCTGGACTTAGGATTCTAATCAACCGTGAGAAGAAAAAGAATGTTTATACCTCACTTTATTTACATCTTCTTATATTTATAGAACACACTGAGGTGTAACATTTCTGTGTGTTTAATTAGATCTAACTTCAGTGAACTGTTCAGACTTCTGAATTCCACTGCATGGAAAATGGAAATAAACAATTTCTAGGAGTGAGAGAGGGAAGGAGTGAGAGATGGAAGGAGTGAGAGAGGGAAGGAGTGGGGGGGGGTGAGAGGGGGAAGGCATGAGGGGGGAAGGAGGGGGAGTGAGGGGGGAAGGAGGGGGGGTGAGAGGCGAAATGAGTGAGAGTGAGAAGCGAAATGAGTGAGAGGGGGAAGGAGTGAGGGAGAACGAGTGAGTCGGAACGAGTGAGATGGAACAAGAGAGGGAGAACGAGTGAGTCGGAACAAGTGAGAGTGAAAGAGTGAGAGGGAATGAGTGAGATGGAACAAGAGAGGGAGATCGACTAAGAGGGAACGAGTGAGAGGGAACGAGCGATAGAGAGATGAGTGAGACGGAACGAGTGAGAGAAAATGAGTGAGAGGGAACGAGTGAGAGAGAGATGAGTGAGAGCTTAAGAGAGCCTATGTGTTTAAAGATGGTTTTAAAATCTTCAGCTCTGTTTAAACAGTGTGACTTTAGCTGCAGTGGTGTTGAGGTGTAAAATGTGTTGAATTAGCTGTAAGTCATGTTAGTGAGCTGTAATAACGCCTGAGTGTTTCATCTGAAGGAAGGATGGAGGAAGCAGCCGAATGGAGTGAGACCTGCTGCAGTGGTCAAGGTTTGAACTGAGAGAAGCTCACTGACGCCCTCTAGAGTCACTGAGACACACTGAAACAGTGCATCTGTTTTTTCATCAGAAAGAACAAAAACTAATATATAAACAACAAACAATCAATTCCTGATTTTAAATCTTTTGATAAATGTTTTATAAACTGTTAAAAGTCCAAACAACAAAGTGAAAAATAGTAAAACTGTTCAGAAATAAAGGCGGGATTTTCATTTAACCTTCTGTTATTGGTTACAGTGGTATTGTGGGCGGGAACTGTGGTGTCATTAGTTGTAGTGCTGTTGTGAGCGAGGACTGCACTCTGATTGGTTACAGACACATTGTGGGTGGGAACTTTGCTCTGGTTGGTTACAGGGGAATTCTGGGCAGAGACTGTGCTCTAATTATTTACTGTGGTATTGTGGGCGGGAACTGTTGTCTGATTGGTTACCATAGTATTGTGGGCGAGTGCTGCATTCTAATTGGTTACCATGGCACCTGTACTGATGAGTAGATACAGTGGCATTCTGGGCTGGAACCCTTGGGTTGTTTGATGTCACTGCCATGGGATCTGTGCTGTGATTGGTTACAGTGGTATTGTGGGTGGGATCTGTGCTGTGATTGGTTACAGTGGTATTGTGGGTGTGATTTGGTTACAGTGGTATTGTGGGTGGGGTCTGTGCTGTGATTGGTTACAGTGGTATTGTGGGTGGGATCTGTGCTTTGATTGGTTACAGTGGTATTGTGGTTGAGATCTGTGGTGTGATTGGTTACAGTGGTATTGTGGGTGGGATCTGTGTTTTGATTGGTTACAGTGGTATTGTGTGTGGGTGGGATCTGTGGTCTGATTGGTTACAGTGGTGTTGTGGGTGGGATCTATGCTCTGATTGGTTACAGTGGTATTGTGGCTGGGATCTGTGGTCTGATTGGTTACAGTGGTATTGTGGGTGGGATCTGTGCTGTGATTGGTTACAGTGGTATTGTGGGTGGGATCTGTGCTTTTATTGGTTACAGTGGTATTGTGGGTGGAATCTGTGCTCTGATTGGTTACAGTGGTATTGTGGGTGGGATCTGTGCTCTGATTGGTTACAGTGGTATTGTGGGTGGGATTTGTGCTCTGATTGTTTACAGTGGTATTGTGGGTGGGATCTGTGCTCTGATTGGTTACAGTGGTATTGTGGGTGGGATCTGTGCTCTGATTGGTTACAGTGGTATCGTGGGTGGGATCTGTGCTCTGATTGGTTACAGTGGTATTGTGGGTGGGATTTGTGCTCTGATTGTTTACAGTGGTATTGTGGGTGGGATCTGTGCTCTGATTGGTTACAGTGGTATCGTGGGTGGGACCTGTGGAACTGAGCTGCTAAGTTTAAGAACACACAGTGAAGGAAAACACTGAAAAATCTATAAACATTAAAATTCAAAATAAACTTAAAAAATATTGAACAGAAAAAACTAACATCTTTTACACCAGTGAGGATTATATTTAGTGTTTTAACATTTTTTTTTCTTTCCTGATTTGCCGTTCTGATGTAGTGATGGAAAGATGGGCTCAGTTGTGTGCTCAGAGTGAACATTTATGAGGGAAAAAAAAATTAAAGAAAATGTGAAACAGATGGATGGAGAAATGAGAGGAGGAACGAAAGAACTGAATATGAAAAGAGAAAAAGAGGCGAGACAGAAAGGAGAGCCAAGAAGGAAGGGTGTGTGTGTGTGCTGGAGCAGTGAGAAAGAGGAGTGAGAGAGGGGGAGGAAAAAAGTGTGTGTGTGGGAGAGAGAGAGAGAGAGAGAGAGAGAGAGAGAGAAGGAGAGAAAGAGAGAGGGAGGTCTGATTCCCGGCGCAGATGTTTTCAGCACACAG
Organism: Hemibagrus wyckioides; assembly: GCF_019097595.1. Classification (NCBI taxonomy): domain Eukaryota; kingdom Metazoa; phylum Chordata; class Actinopteri; order Siluriformes; family Bagridae; genus Hemibagrus; species Hemibagrus wyckioides. Next base: position 24,142,464 of record NC_080717.1, read on the forward strand.
ACACACATACACTTGTGTTCATGGTGGAATATTTCGGCACGTTCTTCTTTTTCGTCTCCACTTTTGTACTCCATCTGTGCGGAGGAGATGTACGAGCGACACCGGCGCCGATACACACTGTGGACAAGGGGAGAACGCACAGAGGACGTCCTGCTGATCAGGGTACAGTGTGTGCGTGTGTGTGTGTGTGTAAGGAAAGTTTGAGTCCTTGTGTTCATTCAGCATAAAGATGAAAAGCAGGATGGAAACTTGTCTGAGATGAAGATGTTGGTTCACTTGAGGGTGTGTCCTAATCAGGAGTGTGTGTGTGTGTGAAATTCTATAGAATTTTAAGTGGAGAGTGTGTGTGTAGTCTACATGAGTGTGTGTGTGTGTGTTTGAGCTTGACAGTTGTGTCTGATTGTATCCGTGTGTGTGTGTGTGTGTGGACATGTGAGTGTGTTGCTAGTGTAACTGCTTTTGAGAGTTTGAGCTAGAGAGAGAGAAGGGGTGTGTGTGTGTGTGTGTGTGTGTGTGTGTGAGACTATTGGTGCGTGTTATTAGTAAGAATTTGCTGTCTGTTTTTTATGCGAGTGGTGGCAAACACACTTTCATTGCCTGACCACTTTATTAGGAACACCTCATTCTGATTCTGCTCCATGTTGAGATGATGGACTCGCACAGTTCCTGCAGATGTTTCAGGTGCTGCCACTCTCCTGTTCTGCCACATCCCAAAGGTGTTCTTACTGGATTCAGATCCAGTGACTGGGAAGAACGCTGAAGAACTCGTCACCTTGTTCAGGAAGGCAGATGTTTGCTTTGTGACATGTTGCAGTATCATGCTGGAGGCAGTCATTAGATGATTACATGCTCAGCTGCATTACTTTGCCATGATTGACTCGATATTAATGGCCCAAAGTGTGCAGTGAAAACATTCCCCACACTATCACACCCCCTCCACCAGACTGGACCGATGACCCATGGATTCATGCTGTAGACCCCAATTTCTGACCCTACCATCGGTGTCCCTCAGCAGAAATCCAGGTTCCTTAGACCAGGCTGCATTTCTCCGTCTTTATCTATCTAGTGTTGGTGTTTCTGTGTCCTGTGCAGCCTCAGCTGTATGTTCCTGGCTGACAGAAGAGGAACCTGACGTGGTCTTCTGCTGTTGTAGCTCATCCCCAGAGAGAGGTTGTCATGGTGTCAGGCATCTTGTGATGCTTTTCTGCTCACCACAGATCTACAGAACAGTTATCTGTGGCCTTTCTGTTAGCTCCAACTAGACTGATCTTTCTCCACTGATCTCTCTCATCATCAAGGTGTTTCTGTCTGCAGAACATCTGCTCACTGGGTGTTTTTTCTGAGACTGTTGTGTGTGAAAAAACCCACAGAAAATTAGCAGACATAGAAATACTCACACCAACACATCTGACAGCTTCATGCCACGGTCAGAGTTACTGATATTTTCCATCTCCTGATGGTTGATGTTTAAAAATGACCTGAAGCTGTTGATGGTACCTGCAGGACTCGATGCTTTGTGCTGCTGGTGCACGATTGGCTGATTAGATAATTGCGTGGAGGAGTAGCTGTACAGGTGTTCCTAATAAAGTGCTGTGTGTGTGTGTGCATATGTGTGTGTATTTTCTGTTTAACGATAAGGTGCCTATCTCGCACTCCTCACTGTGAGAGTTTCCCACAATGCCTTTCTGCAGTTACAGTATCAGATGCTTCTGACCCTCACTCATCTATATTTAAACTGTGTGTGTGTGTGTGTGTGTGCGCGCGCGCTGAGGCAGAGCTTTTGAGTTAAGTACAAGGTATATTTCCTGCACACAAATCCCGCCTCCTGCACTGTGACTGACAGATACACAGGCCACGCCTCCTCCTTTAGAAGAAGGCATGGCTAAAAGAAGGGGTGTGGCTTGTGGATCTGTCAGTCTTAGTGGTGGAGGTGTGGCTTGTGTTTGGATGGAGGTGAAGGAGAAACACTTTGAGATGAGAGAGAAAGTGTGTGTGTGTTTAGATGAGTTCGGCTCCTGTCTTCTTGTTTTCACTTTTTTCTTGGTCTACTACTTTGTTTCTCTTTCTCACACACACACACACACACACACAAAGTTGTGTGTAGTAGTAGGTGTGTGTATCAATGCAGTGTTGTGTATTGTTTGCTTCTTTCCTCCCACAGTACTGTGAAGACAATTAGGCTCATGCCTGAGGACATGCACAATCTCTCTCTTTCTCACACACACACACACACACACACAAGGAACGCCCCTAATTAACAACTTATTATTGACCTTGTCAACTGTGAAGTTCTCAGGAAAACACACACACACGATCAATTTGAATTTGGTGAAACGTTATTTGTCCATTCATAATAAAATAAAACCAAAAATAGAAGTGTGTATGTACGTGTGTGTGTGTGCGTGTGCACGCACGTGTGTGTTATGTTTGCCTCCTGTTTCTCCAACGCATCATTTTTCTCGTCATAAACTTGCATTCAATAAACTCTTTGTCCTGGTGTGTGATAATAACTCCACTGTTCAGTTCTGAGACACACACACACACACACACAGAAATGTCTGGTCTGTTTTTATCCCAGTGGGAATCAGTGCTGTGTGTGTGATGGTGTAACTCAGCTTCACAGCACCTCCGTGGGTTTTATTCCTCTTACTCCACAGCAGTTCCCCGGTAATTGCAATTGCTTAATGTAATAAAGATCATGTCGTACTTTTTATCCGTTTGTAGTTACGTGCCATGTTTTTCCCCCCATCTTCTGGAGCTTCTGGACTTATTAAAAAATAAAAATAATAATGCTGCAGCTTGTTGATGTTTGAAAGAAGGTGTAAACTCCTCTGTCTCTTCTGAAGACGTGGGAAAACCTCTGTCTGTTACAAAGCGCTGACACTGGAGACTCCTTCCATAATCCCTCCATTACTGTCTCCGCCCACTTGACATCGCCAACAGGCGCTTATTAAAATTTAACGACTTCCAGAAATTTCTTTCAGTCAAAATCCACATGCTCTTTATACTCAGGCCTGAAGAGAGAGAATCTCTCTCTTTGTATCTGTAGAGCGGACGGGGCGACACTCGGGGGTCGTGAACAGACGATCATTTGGTGTCCACACACACAAGGAGTTTTTCCCCCCTTTTTTTTTTTCTTTGTGTCCCATCATTTTCTTTCTTCTCTTTCTCTCTAGCCTTGTGTCTGTTCTTCTTCTTCTTCCTTCTCACACACACACACACACACACACTAGTTTTCTCTCAAAGAGCCTGCTTTGAGAGAAAACTAGACAATGACACACACACAGTAAAAGTCGGCTGTGTGTGAGTCACATGCTGTCAGTAGGCGTTGTACAGAAGGAAAAAATACACATCATGATGATGATGATGATTTGCTTTTCCTTTACTGTGTGTGTGTGAGAGAGAGAGAGAGAGATCACTCCCCTCCTGTTCCAGATTGGCTGTTCTGTAATTAAATAATAATTTAGTTGCATACACACTGCACACACTCCACATTAACTGTATTAGGACTTTCCTAATGCACAAGACTGTGTGTGTGTGTGTGTGTGTGTGTGCACGTGCACTAGAATTTTTTAACATTTGATTTTTGAATTTCATATTTTTTTTCATTTTGATTTACAGAATTAATATCATTTTTTAATGAATTGAATGAATATTAGTATTAATATTAATTAATATTAATATTATTATTTTTAAATGTGACAATTATTTTCGTTTGCGTTTAACCTTTATTCTATTATTTATTATACTGTTAGGTTTATGAATTTAACTTTTTTTATTAAATTTAACGTTTATTAATTTTAATTTTTAATTTGATTAATTTTTTATAATTGATTAATGTTACCTGGATGCTTTTAGAGTTTTATGAATTCAGTTGATTTGGAATTTTGTGAATTTATTTGTTTTCGAATTTCTATAATCCAAGTTCATCGGTGTTCTATAAAAATACTGGTATTGGATTCAACTGAATTATTTAATATAAATAAAATTTTAAAATGAGAATTTTGATGTTAATTAGACGTTATTTATTTATTTATTTTTAAATGTTGGTTTATTTTTTAAAGCAGTTTTATTGTGTCAGATCTGCTTCTAACTGTATAATAATAATAGTAATAATAAGTGTGTTTAATGTGTTGTTTCTGTGCAGATCCACAGGGAGGAGGAGGAGGACGTCTTGTACTCTTTACATTCTGAAGATCTGAAGCCGGAGTGCAGTAAAGAAAGCACGGAAACTGGTAAATACACACCGCGTCTTTTTCTTTGTGGAGTGGGCGGGGCTGTGGGCGTGGCCAGAAGACTGGTGTTGATCCGGGACTTTTCTACAGTGGTAGTGTGGTGGTAGATTTTTTTTTTCATGAAACCTCATCTGATCTCTAGCTCCTGCGCTTGAACGACTAAACCGGCTCTTTAATGGAATTTTTTCAGGGTCAGAATTGAATAAAATGATCTAGCTTTTTTGTTATGCTAAAACTCAGAATTTAAAATCTACCTCCATCTTGGTTTTTATGAGCTTAAGCTCTGTTGCTGCCGGTTAATGAATGCCGGACAAATGTTACCGAAGTTAAACTTTCCCTGTGAAATTTCTTCACAATTCTTTAAAATTACTGTATTCTAATGAATGGGATTTTCCTGATTTTACATTGAGAGGAAGGATAAAGAACGCAGGACCACAGACAGAAGAGCGATCTCACAGTAACCACTTCCACGGCGTGTTCAAGAGAAAGTTAGAGCGAGAAAGAGAAAGAGCGAGACAGGGAGTGTGAGAGTGAGACAGAGAGAGAGCGTGACAGAGAGACCGAGACAGTGAGAGCGATAACGAGACAGAGAGAGAGCGAGAGAGAGTGAGGCAAGAGCGAGACAGTGAGAGAGAGAGCGAGACAGAGAGGGAGCGAGAGAGAGTGAGGCAAGAGTGAGACAGTGAGAGCGAGACAGAGAGAGAGCGCGAGAGAGAGCGAGACAGCGAGAGCGGGAGAGAGAGCTTTACTCTGATCACTGTTAGCATTTTTAGCATTATCAACTGTAATCCTGCCACTTAACCATAACATCTGGACTGGACTGTTTTCCCACCGGCGTCCTGTATCGTCAGGAAAACATTCCCTCTCCTCATAAGTGTGTGTGTGTGTGTGTGTGTTAAAGAGTAACACACACACGCTTGGGCGGAAAGTGGAGTGTTTTCCTGACGATACAGGACGGCCGCAGGCTCAGTGAGATCATCTGTTTCACTCGATGACATCAGCGTCCTGTGTATAAGGATTACAGACCGAGCTGCAATACTTTGGACACACACACACACACACACACACACACACATACACACACTTTTATTTAACAGCAGAACTGATGATGAAATGTGATGTGTGAAAAATGAAAATTAACCAAAAAAAGCGTCACATCTCTGAATTTTAATGAGCAAAGTTTTTAATCCAGTAAAAATAAATTAAAAAAGTAAAAATGAGTTTTTTATTAGAATTCATACTTCACTCTTATACAGAAGGCCAAACTAAGAAGAAGAAAAGTTTATTTATTTATTGGTTTTTGTTTAACGTTCAGCAATTTGAAAAAACAAACTCCTGATTTCTTTTGTTAATAAAAATATTTTTTTTAATCGTAAAAATGTATTAAGATAAATTTTATAAAAATAAATAAAATAGCAATTAGAAAGTAAGTAAAAATGCAGATTAGCTGCAATGATATTTATTTAAAAATTAAAATAGGAAAAAAGAAACACAGCACACAATTATTAAACCAATAAAAATGTCTTTATTTATTTATTTAATGGCAACAGACCAGCTAAAACTGTTCTTTACATTTTAAAGCATTTTTAATTTAATATTTTAATGTTTTGATGCTCCAGAAAATGAACCCTTGTTTTTTTGTTTGTTTGTTTGATTTTTTATTTATTTATTTATTTTTAATTTATTTTTTTGTGAAATTATTAAATTTGTTCTTCCAGATGTTGCTGTGTGTTGCTCCGTATCTGCGAGCTCACTGCCCGGGTCCGAGTCTGTCAGTGATGGAGACTCACTGTTGGGCCCAGACACGACGGATGATGTCGTCTTTAAACAGGTGTGTGTGTGTGTAAGTGTGTGTGTGTTCTTGGCTGCGTCTCTGTTTATTTTAATTAACATCTGTGTGTTTTGTTCTCCTCCTTCCATTTACACTGTGCTTGTTCACTGGAAAACTCTTGTTTAGGATGTCTCTGGCAGAACAAAGTGTTATATAACGTGCAGTTTTACACACACACACACACAGATATGCAACGGTAATTATGACTATAAGGAAATGACAAAGATTTACACTTCACTCTTCTGCACTGGGATTTTTGTCTTTATCCATACTGGGATTTGGGAACACAGGCTCAAACTTGGGATTGGGAGAGGATACCTTTTTTGATTTGGAATTTTAGGATACTGGTTGTTGGAATTCCAGCTCATGAGTATTGTGAAGACGCTCAGCAGGTGGACACTGGGCAAGTTTCCTGGTTTAGTTCGGAATGCTGAATTATCCGGCCTGAATTGGGAGCGCCGATCCCGATTGGGATTAATAACGCAGTTCTGCGTTTCTGTCTGTATGTCTGTCAGAGCGAGGACACGCTCACCCTCACCAGTGGAATTTCCATGACTGGATCCATTTCTACAGACGACTCGTCCCTCACACACACTGTAGGAGAAACCGAGGAAGAGGAGAAGAAAGATCGGCTGACGGAGGTCCTTGAGCGTTCCGCTGTTCTTCGCTCTACCAGCCGCTCTCACTCTCCATCCCGGAGACACAGCTGGGGGCCAAGCAAGAATCAGAGCGGAGAGACGGACATGGGCCAGCGCAGGTAACCACCTGACTATTAGCACTATATGACCTCTTATAATGCCATAAGTAACACTGATTATTCAGTAATGAACCATACATGTATCATATATATCTTATAATGCACTCAGAGACCTTATAATACACTTATGATACGATATATCTGTCTAGAACAGTACAGTTCTGTAATAATGCTTCTTACACTAAAGAAGTGTGATGATAAACGTATACTTCGTTAAATGGCCTGTACTGAAAAACACACAAATATTGTGTTCTGTAAATAATTATGGATCTCTCACACACACACCCCTCTTGCTTGATCGATCCACACTGCTGTGTGATGGTGATATAATACAGTCAGATCATCAGCTTCCACACCTTTCACTTCACACCATGTCTCTAACATTCACGACTTTACACTAAACAAGAAACAGTATATATGATGTCCATCAGACTAATCCCTCATCTATCACCTCAGGTTTGTTTCCTCAACAATACACCTCACTGCAGAGCTTTCGTCCATTTACCAACTCATTTATATACATTATTCTCACCTGCATTCACACTCTGTCTCTCTCGCCCTCTCTCTCTCTCTCTCTCTCTCTCTCTCGCCCTCGCCCTCTTGCTCTTTCTTACTGTCTCTGTCTCTCTCTCTCGCCCTCTTGCTCTTTCTTACTGTCTCTGTCTCTCTCTCTCGCCTTCTTGCTCTTTCTTACTGTCTCTGTCTCTGTCTCTCTCTCTCTCTCTCTCTCTCTCTCGCCCTCTTGCTCTTTCTTACTGTCTCTGTCTCTCTTTCTCTCTCCCTCTCCCTCTTGCTCTCTCTCTCTCTCTCTCATTGTCCCTCTCTCTCTCGCTCTCTCTCTCTCTCGCTCTCTCTCTCTCTCTCATTGTCTCTCTCTCATTGTCCCTCTCTCGCTCTCTCTCTGTCTCTCTCTCTCTCTCTCATCGTCCCTCTTGCTCTCGCTCTCGCTCGCTCTCTCTCGCTCTCTCTCTCTCTCTCTCTCACCCATCCATCCATCCCTCACTCTCTCCTGGTTCAGTGTGGTACATGCTGAGGAGGAAGAGAAGCCATCAGGTCACAGGAGAAGGTACAGATGTTAATCTGATGCAATCTTCCTCTTTACTAATGTTTATTGTTCTGTTAAATCATGAAATAAATTCAGTCTTCAGCGTTTAATGATTAATTCTCTCTAACAGCAGCTCTGACTGTAGCGCAGGTTTATATTAATGAACTCACTCTGATACCTTATCGTTTCCATAGTAACGGCTCATTCACAGGGGGCCTCCACACGGACAAATGTTTTTTTTTTACATTTATGGAAGGAGTCTCCAGTATCAGTGCTTTATAACTGAATAATAAAATACATAATATACATCATTATTAAAAACTAACAATACATCCTGTTAATACTATACACCTCTCTCTCTCTCTCTCTCTCTCTCATCTCTCCATCCCTCGCACTCTAACTCTCTAACTCAGTATGAGCTGGTGTCCATCACACGTTCCTCACCCTGAGATGGAGGAGATGAACTCCAGAAGGTAAACGTCAGCACTTTTTTTTTCCCCACTGCTTACACAACACAGTGCCTGTGGTGTGAGAGAGAGACAGAGTGTGGTGAGAAAGAGAGACAGAGAGACAGACAGTGAGAGAGAGGGAAAGAGAGAGACAGACAGACAGACAGAAAGAGACAGAGAACAGAGAGAGTTTGAGAGAGATAGACAGACAGATAGAGAGATAGAGAGAGAGTTTGAGAGAGACAGACAGATAGAGAAAGTTTGAGAGAGACAGACAGACAGATAGAGAGAGTTTGAGAGAGACAGACAGAGAGAGAGAGTTTGAGAGACATAGACAGAGAGAGAGAGAGACAGACAGAAATAGAGAGAAAGTGTGTGTGTGTGTGCGCACTTCCTCCTCTGACCATGATAGAAAGAGTTTTTAAAAAACCTCAAAGTCACACTTCCCTTCAGTATCACGGATGTGGCGTTATTGCAGACCCATACACACACACACACACACACACACACACACACACACACACACACACACACACACACTTCTGCTTGGCTTATTTGAACTGAACAGTAAAGCTGCTTTTTAACATTAGTAACACACTGCTCATTAAACATGACTAATATACTGATTTACGTCTCTGAGCCTCAGGACAGGTGAGTGCTCTTACATCACTGCTCTTACTCTAGCCTTAGTGTTAGCGTTAGCATGGAGCTAATCATGCTTTATTTAAAAAAACGTAGTGTCTTTCAACCAACAGCAGAGTCAGTGGAGCGCGGTCACTTTAGCCCACTCTGGAGCTCTGATGGACACAGTAGTCAGTGTGTGTGTGTGTGTGTGTGTAGTTATAGTCTGGAAGGTTTGGCTGCTGAGGATGAGGTGAAGATGCCGAGCATACGACACTCAACACACACATCCATGACTGAGAGAGAGGAGAGAGGATCACTCGCTTCTCTCACTGAGGAGGAGAACGAGAGCAACGCAGGTGACAACAGCAGCTTAGACAGCCAGGTACACACACACACACACACACACACACGACTATACAAACACACGACTATACAAACACACACAAGCAAACACAGACCACACACTCTCTCTCTCTTTCTCTCTCTCTCTCTCTCTCTCTCACACATATACACACACACACATACACACTCTCTTAACTGCATTTACACTGGACTCTTTCATTATAAATCTCTCCAATTACTCTTCACAGATTTATTTATATATATATATATATATATATATATATATATATATGTGTGTGTGTGTGTGTGTGTGTGTGTGTGTGTGTGTGTGTGTGTGGGGTCTTCACAGAGATCTGTTCAGGACACAGGATGTGGCTTCGTTCCTCCTCTTCTCTCACTCACCAAATCTGTGTCCATGTCAGCAATCAGCCCAAGAGACCTGGATGGTGAGTGTGTGTGTGTGTGTGTGTGTTCTGTCTTCACTCAACCTTCCTCCTCTTTGCCCTCCACACTGACCCGAGGTTCCACTTCCTTAAAGCATCATGGCTGTGAGCATCATTAGAGAAAGTGTGTGTGTGTGTTTAAAACAATACACACTCACGGTCTCATGTTTAGTTCAAGATGCTTTCAGGAAACTCCATCATGAGAATGCTGCTGTGTTTTATTTCACGTTCACTTTCCCCTGTATTAAAGGAGTAATTTAACAAAAATAATAATAAATAAATAAATAAATTCCACAAAGCTTCTCTCTTTACTGCAAATGCAGTCAGCTTCAGTGTCTGATGCTAACACAGCTAACAGAGGCTTATAGCTACCAGTTTAGCGTCAGAGATTTCATCTACAGCGCAGTGTGAGGTCGGGGGTGAGGAATTTCACAAAACAGAAAAATAAATAAACAAACAACTCAGTGAAAGAATGAAAAAGCAGTAAACATAAAGAAAATAATTTTTTTTAAAAAGAAAAGGAGCAAATAAAGAAAGCAAGAAAGAGAGAAAGAATGAAACAAATAAGGAAGAAAGAAAGAAAAAGAAAGGAAGGAGAGAAAGAAAGAATGAGAGAAAGAAAGAAAGAAAGAAAGAAAAGGAAGGAAGGAGAGAAAGAAGGAAGGGAGGAGATAAAGAAAAAGAGAGAGAGAAAGAATGAGGAAAGAAATAAGGAAGAAAGGAAGGAGAGAAAGAGATAAAGAAAGAATGAATGAGAGAAAGAAGGAAGGAAGAAAGGAAGGACAGAAAGAGAGAAAGAATAAGAGAGAGAAAGAAAAAGAAAAAGAAAGGTCAAGAGAAAGAAAGAGAGAGAATGAGAGAAAGAATAAAAGAAAGAAAAAGAAGGAAGGAAGGAAGGAGAGAAAGAGAGAAAGAATAAGAGAGAGAAAGAAAGGTCAAGAAAGAAAGAAAGAAAGAAAGAAAGAAAGAAAGAAAGAAAGAAAAAGAGAATGAGAGAAAGAATAAAAGAAAGAAAAAGAAGGAAGGAAGGAGAGAAAGGAAGACAAAGAGAAAGAAACAGAATAAGGAAAGAAAGAAGGAAGAAAGGAAGGAGGGAAAGAGAGAGAGAAAGAAAGAAATAAGGAGAGAAAGAATGAGAAAGAATTAAAGAAAAAAGAAAGAAGGAAGGAAGGAGAGAGAAATAAGGAGAGAGAGAGAAAGAAAGGAGGAAGGAAGGAGAGGAAGAAAGAAAGAATGAGAGAGCGAGGGAGAGAAAGAAAGAATGAGGAAAAAGAATGAGAGAGCGAGAGAGAGAGAAAGAAAGAAAAAAGAAAAAGAGAGAGATGGAGGGACGATACAATCAGAAAGAAACAGAAAGCAAGGAATTGGACAGGGATCTAGAGAATAGGAAATGAAGAGTAAAGAAGAAAGCTGGAGAGTTGAGAAGTAAAGAAAGGCTAATCTGGCGGCTGTAGACGCGTGTTGTGTGTTAGCCGCGCGTGTTAGCAGCATGGCGCTGTGTGAAGCTAACACGTCTCAGCTGATGGACTTCATTTGTGCTAAAGGAGGAAGTGTGTTCTTATCCGTTTTTGCTGAATTATTCCTTTCATTTCAACATTTCTGGAAAGGTGGTGTTGTGTGTTGTCATGGCGACGGTGTTAACCCTCTGCGTGTCAGGCTGGCCTTGTTTTCTTCCCTGTGTTGGTTTTGGGAATGGACAGCCCCCCCCCCTTACCGGTCACTGTCCCCCACTGTGCGCACTTGGGAGTGGACTCGCGTCCTCACTCACCGCCTTCACCTCAGTAACCTGTGATTTGGTCTCTTTCCTGCTCGTCACCCCCCGGAACACCGCAGCGATTGGACGAGCTCGACCCAGGCGGCGAATCAGCTTCTCCTTCAACGTGTCGCCCCGCCTCCCCAAACCCAAACCTCTATTTGCGTTCGGCTCTTCATCCAGTGATGAAGAGGAGGCTGGAAGTAAGTAAAAAAACCCCAAAAAACTCCCAGAATGCTCGGTGTGGAACGCTAGAACCTTCCTGTGTACTGTGTAGTGTGTTCCCTCCTTTACCATGCCGCTGAATTTACTGCAGTTTATGAAGCTTTATGAAGCAGATGAAGCTTTTATTTTTTTCTTTTCGCTAAATCATGAAGCGTCTCTCACAAAGAAAGCAAAAGTTCTCGCACGTGCTCAGAGTGATCCACTAACACACCCCGAGCACCAGAGGAACACTGAGAGGCGGAGAACACAACGAAGAGAAAAAAAATCCCCCTCATATGAACAAAAAGTGTGTGTGAGAGAGAGATTGTGTGTGTGTGTGTGTGTGAGAGAGAGAGAGAGCGCATGAGTGAGAGTGTGTGAGAGAGTGTATGTGTGTATGTGAGAGAGAGAGAGAGAGAGAGAGAGAGAGAGCATAAGTGTGTGTGTGAGAGAGAGAGAGCATAAGTGTGTGTGAGAGAGAGAGAGAGAGAGAGGGTGCATGAGTGAGAGTGTGTGTGAGAGGGAGAGAGTGTGTCTGTGAGAGTGTATGTGAGAGAGAGAGAGAGCATAAGTGTGTGTGTGAGAGAAAGAGCATAAGTAAGTGTGTGTGTGTTTCTGATAATTATATTATTGACTCTTTCAGACTTGCCCTGTTCAGCAGCAGGATCTGTGGAGTGCAGGTACTGTCCCTCTACCCCTCTGCTCACCTGTCCCTGCGTCCCTCTGCCCGCCTGTCCCTCTACCCCTCTGCCCGCCTGTCCCTCTACCCCTCTGCCCGCCTGTCCCTCTACCTCTCTGCCCGCCTGTCCCTCTACCCCTCTGCCCGCCTGTCCCTCTACCTCTCTGCCCGCCTGTCCCTCTACCCCTCTGCCCGCCTGTCCCTCTACCCCTCTGCCCGCCTGTCCCTCTACCTCTCTGCCCGCCTGTCCCTCTACCCCTCTGCCCGCCTGTCCCTCTACCCCTCTGCCCGCCTGTCCCTCTACCCCTCTGCCCGCCTGTCCCTCTACCTCTCTGCCCGCCTGTCCCTCTACCCCACTGCCCGCCTGTCCCTCTACCCCTCTGCCCGCCTGTCCCTCTACCTCTCTGCCCGCCTGTCCCTCTACCCCACTGCCCGCCTGTCCCTCTACCCCTCTGCCCGCCTGTCCCTCTACCTCTCTGCCCGCCTGTCCCTCTACCCCACTGCCCGCCTGTCCCTCTACCCCCTCTGCCCGCCTGTCCCTCTACCCTCTGCCCGCCTGTCCCTCTACCTCTCTGCCCGCCTGTCCCTCTACCCTCTGCCCGCCTTGTCCCTCTACCTCTCTGCCCGCCTGTCCCACTACCTCTCTGCCCGCCTGTCCCTCTACCCCTCTGCCCGCCTGTCCCTCTACCCCTCTGCCCGCCTGTCCCTCTACCTCTCTGCCCGCCTGTCCCTCTACCCCACTGCCCGCCTGTCCCTCTACCCCTCTGCCCGCCTGTCCCTCTACCTCTCTGCCCGCCTGTCCCTCTACCCCACTGCCCGCCTGTCCCTCTACCCCTCTGCCCGCCTGTCCCTCTACCCCTCTGCCCGCCTGTCCCTCTACCTCTCTGCCCGCCTGTCCCTCTACCCCTCTGCCCGCCTGTCCCTCTACCTCTCTGCCCGCCTGTCCCTCTACCCCTCTGTCTGTGTTATATTAGCATATTCTCCAGAAAGTGTAAATGTTAGTGTAAAGAGAGTAGAGTAAGAGAAGGTGATGGAGTATTTAAAGTTCAGAGTAGAGTGTGAGGTGACAGTACACAGTGCAGGGTGAATCCTGAGGAGGAGCACACCTCACACACACACATCTCACACACACATCTCACACACACACATCTCACACACACATCTCACACACACACCTCACACACACACATCTCACACACACATCTCACACACACACCTCACACACACACACATCTCACACACACATCTCACACACACACCTCACACACACACCTCACACACACACACACACCACACACACACACACCTCACACACGCACCTCACACACGCACCTCACACACACACCACACACACCACACACACCTCACACACACACCTCACACACACACCTCACACACACACACCACACACACACACCACACACACACCACACACACCTCACACACACACCACACACACCTCACACACACCTCACACACACCTCACACACACCTCACACACACACACCACACACACACACCACATACACACCTCACACACACACACCACACACACACCACACACACACACACCACATACACCTCACACACACCACACACACCTCACACACACCTCACACACACACCACACACACCTCACACACACACACACCTCACACACACACCTCACACACACAGCTCACACACACACCTCACACACACCTCACACCTCACACACACCTCACACACACCTCACACACACACCACACACACCTCACACACACACCTCACACACACACCTCACACACCTCACACACACCTCACACACACACCACACACACTTCACACACACACCACACACACCTCACACACACACCACACACACCTCACACACACACCACACACACTTCACACACACACCACACACACCTCACACACACACCACACACACCTCACACACACCTCACACACCACATACACTTCACACACACACCTCACACACACACCACACACACCACACACACCTCACACACACCACACACACACCTCACACACACACTACACACACCACACACACCTCACACACACCACATACACCTCACACACACACCACACACCCCTCACACACACACCACATACACCTCACACACACACCACATACACCTCACACACACACCTCACACACACACACACCTCACACACACACCTCACACACACACAGCTCACACACACACCTCACACACACCTCACACACCACACACACCTCACACACACCTCACACACACCTCACACACACCACACACACACCACACTTCACACACACACCACACACACCTCACACACACACCACACACACCTCACACACACACCACACACACTTCACACACACACCACACACACCTCACACACACACCACACACACCTCACACACACACCTCACACACACACCACACACACCTCACACACACACCTCACACACCACATACACTTCACACACACACCTCACACACACACCACACACACCACACACACCTCACACACACCACACACACACCTCACACACACACTACACACACCACACACACCTCACACACACCACATACACCTCACACACACACCACACACCCCTCACACACACACCACATACACCTCACACACACACCACACACACCTCACACACACCACACACACCTCACACACACACCACACACACTTCACACACACACCACACACACCTCACACACACACCTCACACACACACCACACACACCTCACACACACACCACACACACCTCACACACACACCACACACACTTCACACACACACCACACACACCTCACACACACACCTCACACACCACATACACTTCACACACACACCTCACACACACACCACACACACTTCACACACACACCACACACACCTCACACACACACCACACACACCTCACACACACCTCACACACCACATACACTTCACACACACACCTCACACACACACCACACACACCACACACACCTCACACACACCACACACACACCTCACACACACACTACACACACCACACACACCTCACACACACCACATACACCTCACACAAACACCACACACCCCTCACACACACACACCACATACACCTCACACACACACCACATACACCTCACACACACACCTCACACACACCATGTGCACCACACACACCTCACACACACCACGTGCACCACACACACCTCACACACCACGTGCACCACACACACCTCACACACACCACGTGCACCACACACACCTCACACACACCACGTGCACCACACACACCACGTGCACCACACACACCTCACACACACACCTCTCGCACACCTCACACACCTCTCGCACACCTCACACACCTCTCTCACACACCTCTCACATACCTCGCACACACCTCTCACACACACCTCACACACCTCTCACACACACCTCTCTCACACCTCACCCACACACACCTCACACACCACACACACCTCACTCACACACACCACACACACCTCTCACATCTCACACCTCTCATCACCTCACACACACCACACACCTCTCACTGTTCTGTATACCTGCACACTTATCTCATAACTAATCTTTTTAGGTTTTCTTTTCTCTTATTTTGTTTCTTTCTGGTGTTCATTTTTCTTTTTTTTTGCTCAAATCCTTTTTCCCCACATTTCTTTATTTATTATTTTCTTTACTCTTCTTTATACTGCTTTTTTTTTTCTCTACTGAACTATATGATGGAATTTACTCTCTCTCCCCCTCCTCCCCCCTCTTCCTCTTCCGCCCCCACCCCCACCCCGTGTGGTGTGTCTCTGTATCTGTCTCCATCTCTCTATCTGTCTGTACCCCTCCCCCGCTTTCTCTCAGTATTTTAGAGGAAGACCCCGCCCCATTGAGGAGTGACTCTGAGGTCAGAGGGACGAAAGTGAGCCGCACCTTCAGCTACCTTAAGAGCAAGATGAGCAAGAAGAGCAAGGTGTGTGTGTGTGACAGTGTGTGTGTGTGAGAGAGAGAGTAAGGTGATACCGGTCCACTCCTATTAAAATCTAGTGAAAAGAGAATCGTTAAGAGATTTGACACTGAATCAACTCGCTGCAGGAAGTGATTCAAATTTGTCATTGCCATGGAGATTTGTACATATAACCTCCATGACATACAAAACTCATTACATATACAACCCCCCCCCCTTCTCTTTCTTCTGTTGTTGTGTGTGTGTGTAGGTTGTGTAGTTCAGTTTTGTGTCTATGTGTCATCTGTGTGCTGCAAAGACTCTCTTGCAGGAAGCATAAGCATGCTGCGGTTTCTCTGGTGCACTTCTGAACACACACACACACACACACACACACACACTCTCTCTCTCTCTCTCTCTCTCTCGCTCTGTGGAAAAACAAACTCCAGTTCTGATGGAACCTCATCTGGATAAAGCATCAGAGAGAGACTGTGTGTGTGTGTGTGTGTGTGTGTGTGTGTGAGAAACATGTTAAAGCAGTGTGTGTGTATGTGTGTGTGTAATCTGAACTCAGCTGATCTGAATTAAATCGGAAGT
>NC_080717.1:24164375-24189375 GCF_019097595.1 Hemibagrus wyckioides
AGACACGACACAACTCATCACAAGACACGACACATCTCATCACAACAAGACACGACACATCTCATCACAAGACACGACACATCTCATCACAACAAGACACGACACATCTCATCACAACAAGACACGACACATCTCATCACAACAAGACACGACACATCTCATCACAACAAGACACGACACATCTCATCACAAGACACGACACATCTCATCACAACAAGACACGACACATCTCATCACAACAAGACACGACACATCTCATCACAAGACACGACACAACTCATCACAACAAGACACGACACATCTCATCACAACAAGACACGACACATCTCATCACAACAAGACACGACACATCTCATCACAACAAGACACGACACATCTCATCACAACAAGACACGACACATCTCATCACAACAAGACACGACACATCTCATCACAACAAGACACGACACATCTCATCACAACAAGACACGACACATCTCATCACAACAAGACACGACACATCTCATCACAACAAGACACGACACAACTCATCACAACACAACAAGACACGACACAACTCATCTCATCACAAGACACGACACATCTCATCACAACAAGACACGACACATCTCATCACAACAAGACACGACACATCTCATCACAACAAGACACGACACAT
This sequence comes from Hemibagrus wyckioides, assembly GCF_019097595.1. NCBI lineage: Eukaryota > Metazoa > Chordata > Actinopteri > Siluriformes > Bagridae > Hemibagrus > Hemibagrus wyckioides. The sequence continues at coordinate 24,165,034 of NC_080717.1, forward strand.
CTCATCACAACAAGACACGACACATCTCATCACAACAAGACACGACACATCTCATCACAACAAGACACGACACATCTCATCACAACACAACAAGACACGACACATCTCATCACAACAAGACACGACACATCTCATCACAACAAGACACGACACATCTCATCACAACAAGACACGACACATCTCATCACAACAAGACACGACACATCTCATCACAACAAGACACGACACATCTCATCACAACAAGACACGACACATCTCATCACAACAAGACACGACACATCTCATCACAACAAGACACGACACAACTCATCACAACAAGACACGACACAACTCATCACAACAAGACACGACACATCTCATCACAACAAGACACGACACAACTCATCACAACACAACAAGACACGACACAACTCATCACAACACAACAAGACACGACACATCTCATCACAACAAGACACGACACATCTCATCACAACAAGACACGACACAACTCATCACAACAAGACACGACACAACTCATCACAACACAACAAGACACGACACAACTCATCACAACAAGACACGACACAACTCATCACAACAAGACACGACACAACTCATCACAACACAACAAGACACGACACAACTCATCACAACACAACAAGACACGACACAACTCATCACAGCAAGACACGACACAACTCATCACAGCAAGACACGACACAACTCATCACAACAAGACACGACACAACTCATCACAACACAACAAGACACGACACAACTCATCACAACACAACAAGACACGACACAACTCATCACAACACAACAAGACACGACACAACTCATCACAACAAGACACGACACAACTCATCACAGCAAGACACGACACAACTCATCACAACACAACAAGACACGACACAACTCATCACAACACAACAAGACACGACACAACTCATCACAACACAACAAGACACGACACAACTCATCACAACACAACAAGACACGACACAACTCATCACAACACAACAAGACACGACACAACTCATCACAACACAACAAGACACGACACAACTCATCACAACACAACAAGACACGACACAACTCATCACAACACAACAAGACACGACACAACTCATCACAACACAACAAGACACGACACAACTCATCACAACACAACAAGACACGACACAACTCATCACAACACAACAAGACACGACACAACTCATCACAACACAACAAGACACGACACATCACAACACAACAAGACACGACACAACTCATCACAACAAGACACGACACAACTCATCACAACACAACAAGACACGACACAACTCATCACAACACAACAAGACACGACACAACTCATCACAACACAACAAGACACGACACAACTCATCACAACACAACAAGACACGACACAACTCATCACAACAAGACACGACACAACTCATCACAACAAGACACGACACAACTCATCACAACACAACAAGACACGACACAACTCATCACAACACAACAAGACACGACACAACTCATCACAACACAACAAGACACGACACATCTCATCACAACACAACAAGACACGACACAACTCAACTCTTCCCTTCACTCTCTGCAGTGTTGTGTTGCTTTTCTGCTGAAGTTTATGGTTTGTGTTGTAAAAAGCCACATGCAATAGAGGGTAAAGGTCAGTGTGAAGAGTGTGTGTGTGTGTGTGTGTATGAAAATCACGGGTCTGATCTCTCCCGTGTGAGAGGACGGATCGGATGAGGAAACGTGTGTGAGGTGACGCTGAGACTCGGTGAACCAGTTTAACTTTCTGTTAAAGAAAACTGTGTTTATTTACAGACTGCAGTGTTCAGGTCCATAAAGGCTGCAGAGACACACTTCCTGTGTGTGCTAAAGTCAAGATGAAGGTACATGATTACACCGGTGTGTGTGTGTGTGAAAGTTTGTGTGTGAGAGTGTGTGTCTCTCTGTTTGTCTGTTTTTGTGTGTGTGTGTGTCTCTGTGTGAGTGTGTGCGTGTCTGTATGAGAGTGTGTGTTTGTGTGTGTGTCTGTGTGAGTGCGTGTAAGTCTGTGTGTCTCTCTGTGTGTGAGAGAGCATGTGTCTGTTTGTCTCTGTGTGTGTATGTGTGTCTGTATGAGAGTGTGTGTTTGTGTGTGTGTCTGTGTGAGTGCGTGTAAGTCTGTGTGTCTCTCTGTGTGTGAGAGAGCATGTGTCTGTTTGTCTCTGTGTGTGTATGTGTGTCTGTATGAGAGTGTGTGTTTGTGTGTGTGTCTGTGTGAGTGCGTGTAAGTCTGTGTGTCTCTCTGTGTGTGAGAGAGCATGTGTCTGTTTGTCTCTGTGTGTGTATGTGTGTCTGTATGAGAGTGTGTGTTTGTGTGTGTGTCTGTGTGAGTGCGTGTAAGTCTGTGTGTCTCTCTGTGTGTGAGAGAGCATGTGTCTGTTTGTCTCTGTGTGAGAGAGCATGTGTCTGTTTGTCTCTGTGTGTGAGAGAGCATGTGTCTGTTTGTCTCTGTGTGTGAGAGAGCATGTGTCTGTTTGTCTCTGTGTGTGAGAGAGCATGTGTCTGTTTGTCTCTGTGTGTGAGAGAGCATGTGTCTGTTTGTCTCTGTGTGTGTATGTGTGTCTGTATGAGAGTTTGTGTGTGTGTCTCTCTGTTAGTCTGTTTGTGTGAGTGTGTGTGTTTGTGTTTCAAGGACAGGGATAAATAAATTCTTTTCTTTCTGTCCTCAGCAGCAGACAGTCCCGGACTCTGCTCCTGCACCTGGAGTTCTCTCTCGAGGAAAATGTAAGATTTGATTTTATTGTTGACTAGTTAACTAGTTGAGACATTATACACACCTACATATTAAATACATACATAAATACATAAATAATAGACATGTAAGGTAAGCGTGGCATGTAGGTAGTGGTTATTTTATGCTTCCTCCCTCACCCTTAGATACAATGACACACACACACACACACACACGTACTGGAGTTATTAGAATGAACTTGTAATGTTGCCTAATGTTGTTTTTCCCAGGGACTCTCTGTTTGGCACATGTAAATATTTTTTCACTCAGCAAAAAAAAAGTTTTACTGTTTATACAGTCAGAGGGTGTGAAGTATTTTATTGTGGAATATTGACCTTTGTTGGTTTGCTGCAGCAATAAAGTAGAGATGAATAGTGTGTGTGTGTGCACGCATATAACCTAAACACAGTAATACTCTTATCATCCTCATCATTAAATATTTAGAGTAAAGATCAGAGGGCGTCTCTGTGCGAGTGATCAACAAAAACACCAGCGCTTTTATCCTCCGTTATGAGACTCTTAGTTTCGTTCTTCATCGTCAGAAACCTCGTCATCGGTAAAATGTTAAAAATGACTGCAGTGTGACTTCACAGTGAGGAAACAGATGTTGTAATGTTTCTCTCACATGGCCTTCGGTAGCCGACTGCAGTTATTGTGAGCGCCGGCTTTCACTGCAGCATCAGTCTGATCTCACATGTCGTGTCGGAGGTGTGAGGGCTGGGGTTTGGTGGTTGCTGGGGTTGTTTTGGTGTTTAGTGTCTGGTTGCTACCTGGAAACCTGATGAGAATAGAGACGGTACAGACCTGATGCTCAAGCGATATTTAAACCTTGTGCATCAGCTGATTAAAAACATCATAAACATCTTCCGGTAAAATTCCGCTTTTATTTGTCTCCTACAACAGGGGTCCCCAAGCACGTAAAATAAATAAATGTTATTAATTTAATCTATTAAATAAATTATTTAATTAATAAGTTATTTAATAAGTGTAATTTACAAAAAAAACAAACAAATTATTTAAAAGATTTAATTTATAAAATAAATAAATGAAATTTATTATTAATAATAATAATAGTAATAATTAGTATTAATATATTAATTTAAAATTATATGTATTTTTTTTTTTTTTTTTTTAAATCGCCACATCCACCCGCGCCTCACTCTCGCATTTGGCACAGTCGTGGGTTTTTCCGTACATCAGCAAGTCCGCAAGTTAACCCATGCTAAAATGACCCAAAAACAAAAGTCATTAGAGAGCTGCCCCTATCAATCACCCCAACACCACATCATATATTTGATTTGTCAAAAAAAAAAGAAAAGAAGAACAGAAAAAGTTACGAAGGAAATAGAATTATAAATCCTTAGTGTGAAGTGTTTCAGACGTGGGGTCACTCTAACGTCAGGACCTGCTGTAGCCTGCTCAGCTATAAATGAAGATCTCAGATTGTGTGTGTTACAGGATCAAATGGAATTTGTTCTGTTTTTCCTCGCTGGATATTCGATCCACCGTTTTTTGTTTTGTTCTGTTTTGTTTCGTTTTGCATTCCTGCTATCCTAGGAGCCGTATCGTCTCCGGTCGTGATCTCTGTCCTGTTCGGATTCAGCGCTCTGATGATGTCACTGTGGCCATTACACAGCTGTGTTACATTTATAGAGTTATGTCACTGTATTAATAAAAAGTGAAGCTGTGTTTCAGCCCTAGCTAACGTGCTGCTGTAGTTTAGCGAGTGGTCAGTCAACTCGGTGTTCAGGGATTGTTATAGATTCTCTTTTTTTTTGGTATTTTTTTGAAACACTTTTTTTTTTTAAATGAATCTGAATAAAATAACAATTTTTATCTATTTATTTTTACGTTTATTACATAAAAGCACGATGTCTGTGATTTAGAACCGGGAATGAAATCGTCTTCTCTCGTTCTGCAGTGAAACACGGCTCTGGTGTGTAGTTTTGTCCTTTTCCGCCCCCTAGTGGACGGTCCTGGTCAGTACACGTGTGAAAGCAGACACGTGTTTAAAAAATAAACAAATAAATAAATAAATACTTTGTGGTAGAAATATAAATTAGGCTCGCGTGTGAGTTTTAAACGCGTTCCTGTTCGGGTTATTAATTAATATTAATATTGTTTTTGATTCATTCTACGTCTGCTGAGCTGTTTGTAGCTCCGCCCCCCGAACTCCCTATTTACTGTCCGTCTGTGTGTGTGTGTTTTAGTTAATTTTATCAATTGGTTAGATTTTGATTGTTATCGACTGTTGTGTAGCTGGTTATAAGGCCCATGTTTGTAGTCCATGGTTGAATTACATCCCCTCGTCTGTCAGGTTGAAGATCTTTTTGTCTCAGGAGATAAATAAAATATTTCCCTCTGGTTTTTTGTGCCCCAGTTTACACACTGACTGTCTGGAACATTCTGGGGAAAAAAATCATCCTCGCTGTGTTTTGTTGCCGTTTGTGCTTTTGATTACGCCGCACCATCATTTATTCTCATCTTGTCTTTTTTTTTTGTTCTTGATGTTCAGCCTCATCAGCGCGAGAGCGACCCTGGTCCACGTTGCAGATCGCTGAAGATCAGATGTCTCTTCCTGTCCCTCTGCCTCGGAAAAACACCATCATACCGTTTAACAGCGGCTCACTGTCCAAAAGCATCTCCATCAGCAACATCGCAGGGTAACATGCTAACACACACACACACTCACACACATACTCACTCACTCACTCTCAAACACACACACACACTTACTCACTATCCTGTTTTCTCGTGTGTGTGTTGTGGTGACGTGGTTGTGTGTGTTCCTGCAGGCAGGTTGATGACGCTCCTCTGAAAGTGCTGAAGGTTCTCTCTCAGTCCACAGACTCGCTCAATAAGATGGGGAAAGTGAACGAGTCGACCGAGTCTCTCACTGATGAAGGTAAACCTCGGGATGTTCGGATGAATTTCCGTGAAAGTTTTGGGAAAGTCTGCTTTTTATAAGATCTTCAGAATGTCGTTTATTGTTATTATTAACGGAGGAATTGAGCTCCAGATTTCTGGTTGCTTGGGTTGATCTTGTGTTTATTAAAAGGCAAAATATATAAATACGGTATATTAGAGGTAGTTTTAGTTACTAAGACTAATTTTTTCTAACACCACCGGCTAGGTCATTTGATTGTGCTTTGTTTGTTTGTTTGTTTGTTCAGTTTGTTTGGTTAGTTGCATTGGTTTGTTTGTTTGCTTTCATTTGTCTGTTTTTGTTAGGTTGGTTTATTTGTTTTATATTGGTTTGTTTATTTTTTGTTTATTTTTGTTTATTTTTGTTTGTTGGTTCAGTCGTTCAGTTTGTTTGTGATTTTATATTGGTTGGTTGTTTGGTTTGTTTGTTTCTGTTATTTTGTTTCTGTTATTCTGTGTTTACTCAGTAAAATTGTACCACATGACTAGCGTAGCTTTGATGTGAATGGCGATGGCGTAACCTCGGCCTACGTGCGCAGCGACGCGTTTGACACGTGATGTCGTCGGTTTTCAGGGGCGGAGCTGATGGATGGTCACCTGATGGCGGAGTTCGAGGCGGAGGTGAAGGAGCTGGAAGCCGATTCCTGGAGCTTCACTGTGGACAAAAAATATCTGAAACAACTGAAAAAAGACGTCATCAAGAGGCAGGACGTCATCTACGGTACGGTGGAGAGGACAGAAAACACCGCAGGAGACACCCCTCCTTTTCCTTGTGGTCCTTTCTTCCTTTCTTTTTTCACCTTCTTTCACTTCGTATCACATTCCTTTCATTTTCTCTTTTCACTTATCCCTCATTTCTTATTTTCTCCATTCATTCCTTCCCTTTGGTTTATATTTCCTTCCTTCCTTCCCTCTCTCTCTCTCTCTCTCTCTCTCTCTCTTTCTCTGTCCCTATCTCTCATCTGACACCCCCTCTTGTGTGTGTGTGTGTGTGTGTGTGTGTACAGAGTTGATCCAGACGGAGATGCACCATGTGCGGACTCTGCGCATCATGGCTGACGTGTACAGTAAGGGTCTGCAGAAGGAGGTGCAGGTGGAGGTGCAGACGTTGGAGAAGATGTTCCCTGTGCTGGAGGATCTGCTGGAGCTGCACACACTCTTCCTCACACACCTGCTGGAGAGACGGAGGGAGGCGCGAGAGGAGCAGCGGGGGAACGAGGGAGGATTCGTCATCCGCAGGATCGGAGACGTGCTGCTCCATCAGGTGAACCACTTCACCAACCCCCCCCCCCCCCCCCTTAATAATATTTTAGTTATTTAAAAAAAAAAAAATTTATATATATATATATATATATATATATATATATATATAATATGTAATATTATTGTTACGTTCAGGCAAGTTTACATAAGTTTAAATAAATCCATTTAAATAAATGTAAATAAAAAATATACATCTCTCGTTTATGAACATTAATAAATATTACTAATAAAAATAATTATCTAGTAATAATTAAAATATAGCTAGATTGTTTTATTTGCATTTGCACATATAGTGTCAGATAAATTGTGTGTGTGTGTGTCAGGTGACTGGCTCCAACGCTGAGAAGATAAAGAAAGTTTACGGGAAATTCTGCAGCCGCCACAACGAGGCAGTGAACCTCTACAAAGAGCTACACACACGGGACAAACGCTTTCAGGCCTTCATCAAGGTTTACACACACACACACACACACACACACATATACATACACACATATATATATACATACACACACACACACATATATACATATACACACACATATATATACACACACACTTTATCTACTCCATCTATTCATCCTTCTCTCTATTTATCTACTCCATCTATTCATCCTTCTCTCTATTTATCTACTCCATCTATTCATCCTTCTCTCTATTTATCTACTCCATCTATTCATCCTTCTCTCTATTTATCTACTCCATCTATTCATCCTTCTCTCTATTTATCTACTCCATCTATTCATCCTTCTCTCTATTTATCTACTCCATCTATTCATCCTTCTCTCTATTTATCTACTCTATCTGTCCATCATTGCATTTTAATCAACACATTGTAAAGTTAACTAAAAAAATATTTATCACAGTGAACAGAATGATGAAAAGGTTTATTTTAAAATAGAAAAAAAATGAAAAATTATTATTATATAAATTATTTATTAGCATATAATTAATAAAACCTAGTACAGAATTAGTAATTATTTATTTATTTATTTTGTAGACTGATATCTTGTTCCTCTGATCTTTATTATTATATTCTGGTGCTTGTTCTGTTCACTCATCCATCTATGTGTGCGTGTGCGTGTGTGTGTGTGTGTTGCAGAAAAAGATGAGCAGTGCTGTGGTGAGGAGGTTGAGTATTCCTGAGTGTATCCTGTTAGTCACACAGCGCATCACCAAATACCCTGTCCTGCTGCAGAGACTTCTTCAGCACACTCGAGGTAACACACACGCACACACACCAGTGTGGAGTCTGCAAAATAAGAAAAACACTGCATCAGTCAACGCTACAGCATCATAAAACCCAAAGTGTTTCAGTGTAATTAATAAAGCTAATCAATTAATAATGCTAATGATCTGTTAATTAGGTTAATGTTTATGTTAATTATGCAGATTTCTGAGTTGTGAATTGAATGTGTAAGTTGTGGTAATTAAGCTGTGCTCATTAACATGGCTCTGCTCTCTGCTGTGCTTTAGAGCCGGAGGAGGAGCAGGACGTGGCCGAGGCTCTGCGGCAGGTGAAGGAGGTGCTAACGGGCGTGGACTCTAAAGTAAACGAGTACGAGAAGAGGAGGAGGCTGAAGGAGGTGTACAGCCGCACAGACAGTAAGTCCATCATGAGGATGAAGAGCGGCCAGATGTTCGCCAGAGAGGATCTGATCAGAGGGAGAAAACTCTTACATGACGGACCACTGCAACTGAAAAACGCAGCCGGGAGACTGAAAGGTGTGTGTGTGTTACAGTACAGGCTGTGTGTGTGTGTGTGTGTTACAGTACAGGCTGTGAGTGTGTGTTACAGTACAGGCTGTGAGTGTGTGTGTGTTACAGTACAGGCTGTGTGTGTGTGTGTGTGTGTTACAGTACAGGCTGTGTGTGTGTGTGTGTGTGTTATAGTACAGGCTGTGTGTGAGTGTGTGTTACAGTACAGGCTGTGTGTGTGTGTGTGTGTTACAGTACAGGCTGTGTGTGTGTGTGTGTGTGTTACAGTACAGGCTGTGTGTGTTACAGTACAGGCTGTGAGTGTGTGTGTGTGTTACAGTACAGGCTGTGTGTGTGTGTGTTACAGTACAGGCTGTGTGTGTGAGTGTGTTACAGTACAGGCTGTGAGTGTGTTATAGTACAGGCTGTGAGTGTGTGTGTGTGTTACAGTACAGGCTGTGTGTGTGTTACAGTACAGGCTGTGAGTGTGTTATAGTACAGGCTGTGTGTGTGTTATAGTACAGGCTGTGAGTGAGTGTGTGTGTTACAGTACAGGCTGTGAGTGTGTTACAGTACAGGCTGTGAGTGTGTGTGTGTGTTACAGTACAGGCTGTGTGTGTGTGTGTTACAGTACAGGCTGTGTGTGTGTGTTACAGTACAGGCTGTGAGTGTGTGTTACAGTACAGGCTGTGAGTGTGTGTGTGTGTTACAGTACAGGCTGTGTGTGTGTGTGTTACAGTACAGGCTGTGTGTGTGAGTGTGTTACAGTACAGGCTGTGAGTGTGTTATAGTACAGGCTGTGAGTGTGTGTGTGTGTTACAGTACAGGCTGTGTGTGTGTTACAGTACAGGCTGTGAGTGTGTTATAGTACAGGCTGTGTGTGTGTTATAGTACAGGCTGTGAGTGAGTGTGTGTGTTACAGTACAGGCTGTGAGTGTGTTACAGTACAGGCTGTGAGTGTGTGTGTGTGTTACAGTACAGGCTGTGTGTGTGTGTGTTACAGTACAGGCTGTGTGTGTGAGTGTGTTACAGTACAGGCTGTGAGTGTGTTATAGTACAGGCTGTGTGTGTGTGTGTGTTATAGTACAGGCTGTGAGTGAGTGTGTGTGTTACAGTACAGGCTGTGTGTGTGTTACAGTACAGGCTGTGAGTGTGTTACAGTACAGGCTGTGAGTGCCTGTACTGTGAGGCTGTGTGTGTGTTACAGTACAGGCTGTGAGTGCCTGTACTGTGAGGCTGTGAGTGTGTTATAGTACAGGCTGTGAGTGTGTTATAGTACAGGCTGTGAGTGTGTTATAGTACAGGCTGTGAGTGTGTGTGTGTGTTACAGTACAGGCTGTGAGTGTGTGTGTGTGTTACAGTACAGGCTGTGAGTGTGTTATAGTACAGGCTGTGAGTGTGTGTGTGTGTTACAGTACAGGCTGTGTGTGTGTTACAGTACAGGCTGTGAGTGTGTTATAGTACAGGCTGTGTGTGTGTTATAGTACAGGCTGTGAGTGAGTGTGTGTGTTACAGTACAGGCTGTGAGTGTGTTACAGTACAGGCTGTGAGTGTGTGTGTGTGTTACAGTACAGGCTGTGTGTGTGTGTGTTACAGTACAGGCTGTGAGTGTGTGTGTGTGTTACAGTACAGGCTGTGTGTGTGTGTGTTACAGTACAGGCTGTGTGTGTGAGTGTGTTACAGTACAGGCTGTGAGTGTGTTATAGTACAGGCTGTGTGTGTGTGTGTGTTATAGTACAGGCTGTGAGTGAGTGTGTGTGTTACAGTACAGGCTGTGTGTGTGTTACAGTACAGGCTGTGAGTGTGTTACAGTACAGGCTGTGAGTGCCTGTACTGTGAGGCTGTGTGTGTGTTACAGTACAGGCTGTGTGTGTGTGTGTTATAGTATAGGTAGTGTGTGTGTGTTATAGTATAGGCTGTGTGTGTTATAGTATAGGTAGTATAGGTAGTGTGTGTGTTATAGTACAGGCTGTGAGTGTGTGTGTGTTATAGTACAGGCTGTGTGTGTGTGTGTGTGTGTGAGTTACAGTACAGGCTGTGTGTGTGAGTTACAGTACAGGCTGTGTGTGTGAGTTACAGTACAGGCTGTGAGTGTGTGTTACAGTACAGGCTGTGAGTGTGTGTGTGTGAGTTACAGTACAGGCTGTGTGTGTGTTACAGTACAGGCTGTGTGTGTGTGTGTGAGTGTTACAGTACAGGCTGTGAGTGTGTGTGTGAGTGTTACAGTACAGGCTGTGAGTGTGTGTGTGTGAGTTACAGTACAAGCTGTGAGTGTGTGTGTGAGTTACAGCACAGGCTGTGAGTGTGTGTGTGAGTGTTACAGTACAGGCTGTGTGTGTGTTACAGTACAGGCTGTGTGTGTGTTACAGTACAGGCTGTGAGTGTGTGTGTGAGTGTTACAGTACAGGCTGTGAGTGTGTGTGTGTGAGTTACAGTACAGGCTGTGAGTGTGTGTGTGTGTGAGTTACAGCACAGGCTGTGTGTGTGAGTGTTATAGTATAGGTAGTGTGTGTGAGTAACAGTACAGGTAGTGTGTGTCTGTTATAGTACAGGCTGTGTGTGTTTGTGTGTGTGTGAGTGTTTGTTACATTAGACTTAATTGATCATACTAGTGTTTTAGTGTTGTATTGCAGTTAGTTTGCTACAAATGCATTGTTTTATTGCACATTACCTAACGGACATTGTATGTGTGTGTATGTGCGCGCTCACAGATGTTCAAGCTTTGCTGCTGTCCGATGTGTTTGTATTCCTGCAAGAAAAAGATCAGAAATACGTTTTCGCCTCACTGGTATGTTCAACACACACACACACACACACACGAAGAAGAAGAAGATGTGTATATAATATATGATGGTGTTTCTGTGGTACACTACAGGATCAGCGCAGCACAGTGATCTCACTGCAGAAGCTGATTGTGAGGGAGGTGGCAAATGAGGAGCGCGGGCTGTTCTTCATCACAGCGGGCATCGAGAAGCCTGAGATGGTGGAGGTTCACGCCAGCTCCAAAGACGAGAGGAACACATGGATGCAGCTCATCCAGAACACCACCACCTCCACGTGAGACACACACACACACACACCTGAAACGGTGACTCTGATGCTAAACTGGAGGCTCTACATTTCGTATTACTTGTTAGCTACGTTAGCATTAATGTGTTTCATTGTGTTCCTGTAGAGATAAGGACGATGATGAAGGAATCCCAAGTGAAAATGAAGAAGACAAGAGGGTGCAAGAGAGCAAAGCTAAAGAGATGAGAGGTGAACACACACACACACACACACACACACTTCAGTTCTCACTATTTATCGAATTGTGCTAGTTTTTTGGGAATAATATATGGGGCACTTGTTAGTGTGTGACACTTAATAAGTAATAATAATAATGTGTGTGTGTTACAGTACAGGGTGTGTGTGTGTGTGTGTTACAGTACAGGGTGTGTGTGTGTTACAGTACAGGGTGTGTGTGTGTGTTACTGTACAGGTAGTGTGTGTGTTACTGTACAGGTAGTGTGTGTGTGTGTGTTACAGTACAGGGGGTGTGTGTGTGTTACTGTACAGGTAGTGTGCGTGTATGTGTGTGTGTTACTGTACAGGCAGTGTGCGTGTATGTGTGTGTGTTACAGTACAGGGTGTGTGTGTGTTACTGTACAGGCAGTGTGCGTGTATGTGTGTGTGTGTTACAATACAGGGTGTGTTACTGTACAGGTAGTGTGTGTGTGTGTGTGTGTTACTGTACAGGTAGTGTGTGTGTGTGTTACTGTACAGGTAGTGTGTGTGTTACTGTACACGTTGTGTGTGTGTATGTGTTATTGTACAGGTTGTGTGTGTGTGTGTTACTGTACAGGTAGTGTGTGTGTTACTGTACACGTTGTGTGTGTGTATGTGTTATTGTACAGGTTGTGTGTGTGTGTGTGTGTGTTACTGTACAGGTAGTGTGTGTGTTACTGTACACGTTGTGTGTGTGTATGTGTTGTTGTACAGGTTGTGTGTGTGTGTGTGTGTTACTGTACAGGTAGTGTGTGTGTTACTGTACACGTTGTGTGTGTGTGTGTTATTGTACAGGTAGTGTGTGTGTGTGTCACTGTGAGTCAGTGTGTGTTACAGTACAGGTAATTTGTGTGTGTGTCCTCAGATCAACTGCAGAAGAAGGACGAACAGATCGTGACTCTGTTAGAAGAAAAAGCGCGTCTGTTCCGCGAGTTGTGCGACTGTGCGAATCAGGACGAAGCATCTATCCGTAACAGGATGTTGTTCAGGGCGACAGGTGATGATGTCACGAAAGGAGAGCCAGTCATCAGAGATGCTCTTAAGGAAGGTCAGTCATGGAGTGATGTAGAGTGTGTAAAAACCCTGCTGCAGTGTTAATACACCCGCTCACTGCTCACCTTTCCATGTAGACTCAATCTGTTTTTTGCTAATTAGCATAACATGTGATCATGTTTGAGGAGGCGGAGCCTGATTTCCTCAGTTTGTGGCTGAAGGCTACAGTAGTTCCTGATGCAGTATTACTCACATCAGCCAGTGGGGGGTGCTGTTCACTTTCATATTCGAATTTATAGAGTTCAGGGGTCGAATTTGGAGAGCTCTTTCTCAAACAACAAAAAGTCTAACTGAGCTGAAATTTGGTGTATTTCATCTTTCTGCTCATCTGTAACTGGATTTCTAATAAACCATAAATTAAAATCATTTTCTCCTTCAGACAGTCAGCTTTCAGCAGAGTCTTAATCTTATGATCCTAGGTCTTAGTCTTAATCTTTATGATCCTGTAGAATCTTTATGATCCTGTACAGTCTTTATGATCCTGTAGAGTCTTTATGATCCTGTAGAATCTTTATGATCCTGTAGAGTCTTTATGATCCTGTAGAGTCTTTATGATCCTGTAGAGTCTTTATGATAATGTAGAGTCTTTATGATAATGTAGAGTCTTTATGATCCTGTAGAGTCTTTATGATCCTGTAGAGTCTTTATGATAATGTAGAGTCTTTATGATAATGTAGAGTCTTTATGATCCTGTAGAATCTTTATGATCCTGTAGAGTCTTTATGATCATCTACGGTCTCTTCATTGTTCTGTGTCTTAGAAAGGTCTGGCCACTAGGGTGAGATTTGTGAGGAGTATTTGGACCCGTCTGATCGCTCTTTACAGCCATTGATGTTTATGTGTGGTGTGTGTGTGTATACAGTTGAGACGTTACAGGAGCTGGTGAACAGCAGTGTGGTGGGACAGCAGGTGTGTGTGGGACAGGAGGACTCGAGTGTGTGTGCAGGGTCTGTGAGTTTACCACGCAGAGCTGAGACATTTGGGGGATTCGACTGCCACCAGATGAACATCTCAAAGAGTAAGAGACTGTGTGTGTGTGTGTGTGTGTGTGTGTGTGTGTGTGTGTGTGTGTGTGTTTGTGTATCTGTAAGCCTAACTATGTCTCTCTGATCTTCTCACTTGCAGATGGAGACCGCGAGGAAGCGGATGATCTGCGAAGAACCGAGTCAGACAGCGTTCTAAAGAAGGTGTGTGTGTGTGTGTCGTAAGTAATTTTAGAAGGTTAAAAATAATTTAATTGTTTATAAAAAAATTTTAAAAAATCCTCTACAACATTTAAATCATATCTTATTAAAATGTGCATATTATTAAGATTAATTTCATTATATTAATAATAACTGTAATAACTCTGTTTCTGCACAGGGGGGCACTGCAAACCTGCTGCTTTTACACAAGAGGAACAGTGAGGTAGGTGCTTTGTGTGTGTGTGTGTGTGTGTGTGTGTGTGTGTGGAGATGGATGGTGGGTGAGCATTACTTTTATGGCACCAATATTATGCCCTAGCTCACCATAAATCTCTCTCTCCCTCTCTCCCTCCCTCTCCTTCTCTCTCATTCTCTCTGTCTAAAACAGCAGTTTCTCCTGAGCGTCACTCGTCTTCATGACCTGCTGAACACCTTACAGGTGAGTCGGACCCACCACCCCCACCCCCACTCCCCTCGTCCAGTGGGTCATACTCTCGCTGTCTGTGGCAGGAAAACAGACCTCAGGCCTGAGATCAGACACTATACACTATATTCTTCCACTACACTCGACACTGCCGGGCCAAAAGTATGTGGACACCCGAGTCTCGCTGTGTTAGTTCCTGAGTGTTACAGTGTCTTAGTTATTGTGTGTTGGTCAGTCAGCTAGTGTGTAGGTTGCTTTGTGTTTATTAGTATTTTGTGACCTGGGGATGATGTGAGGATGCAGAGCACAGGACACATTCTGCAGTCTACGGCACATAGCATAAGAGGCAGAGCTATCAGAGGCGTCTCTAACGTCTCAAATCACACACCTCATTTCTAGGCAGAAGACGGGAAAGTCATTTGAGACGGAGCAAGTCTGACCTTTACAGCTCTGTAGAGTTAAACTGATGTGTTTATAACTGTCTGTCTGTCTCTCAGGCTGTGGTGGTCCAGCAGGACACCTTCATCGAGGAGCAGCGTCAGGCCCTGAGCTCACCATCCCTCCGTCACCCCTCCATCTCGTCCTCGTCCTCCTTCTCGTCCTCATCGTCGTGTTCGTCTCGCCCAAGCTCTCTGATGGAGCAGGAGAGGCAGCGTCAGGAGGAGAAGGTCCGGGAAGAGGAGAGGAGGAGGAGAGAGGAGGACGAAAGGAAGAGGAGAGAGGAGGAGGAGGAGAGGAGGAGGCGAGAGGCGGAGCTTGTTCTGAGAGAGGAGAGACTCGTCGCCATGGAGGAGGAGACGCAGAGGAGACACGAGGCACTTGAGCAGGAGCAGCAGGAACTCAGCAACAAGAAGGAGGAGTATCAGAGAGAACTGCTGAGACTCCGAGATGACCAGAGGAGACTGGAGAGAGAGCGAGAGCAGCTACACACACATCTACACAACACAGAGGTACACACACACACAAAACTACACACACAACTACACAACACAGAGGTACACACACATACAAAACTACACACACAACTACACAACAGAGGTACACACACAAAACTACACACACAACTACACAACACAGAGGTACACACACATACAAAACTACACACACAACTACACAACAGAGGTACACACACAAAACTACACACACAACTACACAACACAGAGGTACACACACACACAAAACTACACACACAACTACACAACACAGAGGTACACACACATACAAAACTACACACACAACTACACAACAGAGGTACACACACAAAACTACACACACAACTACACAACACAGAGGTACACACACATACAAAACTACACACACAACTACACAACAGAGGTACACACACAAAACTACACACACAACTACACAACACAGAGGTACACACACACACAAAACTACACACACAACTACACAACACAGAGGTACACACACAGACAAAACTACACACACAACTACACAACAGAGGTACACACACAAAACTACACACACAACTACACAACACAGAGGTACACACACACACAAAACTACACACACAACTACACAACACAGAGGTACACACACACACAAAACTACACACACAACTACACAACACAGAGGTACACACACACAGGTAAACACACACACAGAGGTATGTGCACACACACACAGCTACATAACACAGAGGCACACACACACAGCTACATAACACAGAGGCACACACACACAGCTACACAACACAGAGGCACACACACACAGCTACACAACACAGAGGCACACACACCCCTGTATGCAGTGCTCCTGTAGATGTTTCACCCTGCTCCTCTTCCTGTCTGTATCTCAGCAGGACTCGATGGAACAGAGACCTCGCACTTCCTCCACTGCCTCAGAAGACTCGCTGAAGTTCCTGAGCCCCACTGACATGGCTGAAGGTGTGGAGATTTTCTCTCGCGCCGACTCCAAACGCAAAGCCAAAAACCTGAACCTGAACCCGTTCTCCTCCGGCTCCGGACACAAGAGCAGCATCGCCGAGCCTCCAGGCCAAGTCCCCAACCGCCTGCTGCAGCTCACTAAACCCAGAGACAAGAAGGAGAAGAAGAAGAAGAAAGGAAAAGGAGGCCAGCAGAACCAGTCTACAGGTACGCATAAACACACACATACACACATACGCCCACGCACATACACACACACGCACATGCACATACACACACATACGCACACGCACATACACATACACACACATACGCACACGCACATACACACACATACGCACATACACACACACACGCACATGCACATACACACACATACGCACACGCACATACACACGCACGTGCACACGCACATACACACATACGCACATACACATATACGCACATACACACACACACATACGCACACGCACATACACACACATACGCACACACACACGCACACACACATACGCACACGCACATGCACATACACACACGCACATACACACACATACGCACACGCACATGCACATATACGCACATGCACATACACACACATACGCACACGCACGTGCACATATACGCACATGCACATACACACACACGCACATACACACACACACACGCACATACACACACACATACGCACATACACACACATACGCACATACACACACATACGCACACGCACATACACACACATACGCACACGCACATACACACACATACACACACGCACATACACACATACGCACACGCACATACACATACACACATATGCACATACACACACATACGCACATACACACACATACGCACACATACGCACATACACACACATACGCACACGCACATACACACACATACGCACACGCACATACGCACACGCACATACACACACATACACACACGCACATACACATACACACATACGCACATACACACACATACGCACACGCACATACACACACATACGCACACGCACATACACACACGCACATACACACACATACACACACACACATACACACATACGCACACGCACATACACATACACACACATACACATACACACATACACACACATACGCACACACACACGCACACACACATACGCACACGCACATGCACATATACGCACATGCACATACACACACACGCACATACACACACATACGCACACGCACATGCACATATACGCACATGCACATACACACACACATACGCACATGCACATACGCACATACACACACATACGCACACGCACATACACACGCACATACACGCGCACATACACACACATACGCACATGCACATACACGCACATACACACGCATATGCACACGCACATACACACACACATGCACACATACGCACACACACATACGCACATACACACACATACGCACATACACACACATGCATACGCACATACACACACATACGCACACACACGCACATACGCACACGCACATATACACACACGCACATACACACACACATACGCACACGCACATACGCACATACACGCACATACACACACACGCACATACGCACACGCACATACACATACACACACTCACATACACACACACGCACATACACGCACATACGCACACGCACATACACACACATACGCACACGCACATACACACACACATGCACACATACGCTCACGCACATACACACACATACGCACACGCACATACACACACACACACATGCACATACACACACACATACGCACACATGCACATACACACACACATACGCACACATACGCACACGCACATACGCACATACACACACACACGCACACGCACACACACGCACATGCACATACGCACATACGCACACGCACATACACACACATACGCACACGCACATACACACACATACGCACACGCAAATACACACACAAACACACACGCACACATACACACACATACGCACATACACACATGCACATACACACACACATGCACACGCACATACACACACACATACGCACATGCACATGCACACATACGCACACACACATACGCACACGCACATACACACACATACGCACATACACACACATACGCATACGCACATACGCACACACACGCACATACGCACACGCACATACACACATACGCACATACGCAAACGCACATACACACGCACATACGCACACACGCGCACATACACACACACGCACATACGCAAACGCACATACACACACATACGCACACGCACACGCACATGCACATACACACACATATGCACATGCACATATACACACATGCACATACACGCACATACACACATGCACATACGCACATGCACATACACACACATACGCACACGCACATACGCACACGCACATACACACACATACGCACATACGCACACGCACATACACACACACATACGCACACGCACATACGCACATACACACACACACATACACACACATACGCACATACACGCGCACATACGCACACATGCACATACGCACACATGCACATACGCACGCACGCACATACACACACACACACACGCACATACACACACATACGCACACGCACGCGCACACACACACACGCACATACACACACATACGCACATACACATACATACGCACGCACGCACATACACACATACGCATACGCACATACACACAAGCACATACATACGCACGCACGCACATACATACGCACGCACACACATGCACACATACACACACTTGCACACACACACATTGGTTTAATCCTTTTTGAAATATAGGAATATACGTGTTGACATTCTCTTTTACAGAGAAACGTGTGTGTAATTAAAGTGTGTGTGTGTGTGTGACAGAAACCCAAGGTGCAGCGGCGCCCAAGTCTTCAGCAGAAAGAGACGTATTTTCATGCTGATCTCGCGCTCCGATCGGATCGGAGGCTGATGGATCCAGCGTTTCAGCACCGGGGGAAAAAGTTCTCCACCCTTTCCTTCTCTCACACACACACACACACACACACACACACACACACGTGTATTTCTGCACCTGGGGGTTTGGGGGTGTGGTTTCTGGAGCAGGCGTCAGCTCAGTGTTCATCACACCACTATGGGCACTTTTATTTTACATTTTTTGATTTTTTATATATTTTTTTTTATTTAAAAACTTTCTTTAGACAAAGAGAAGAGGATTTTTTTTCGGACAGCCGGACACTCGAAGCCGCTGCATTTCTCCGAGATCACTGAGAAGAAAGTGACATTTTTATCGAAGGATATTCAACTAACAAACTAACAGCGTTCTGCAGTGAGAGAATTCCGACATGTGGAACGGAGGAAATGGGAATTTCTAGAAATTTCTGTCACTTTAAAAAAAAAAAAAAGAAAAAAAAAAAGAAAGAGAGATGTATGGTCCGATAATCACACACCTGATTTTTTTTAAAAAAAGTTTAAAAAGTTTTTACTGATTTTCTTTGAGTAAAAAATAAAATAAAAATAGGCCACGCCCACAAGCGACAATCATCACCAAGCGTCCTTTTTATGAGTGATTACTAAATGCTTGGACATTTCTTTAAAAAAAAAAAAGAAAAAAAAATTACAAAAACCCACGGCTCTCTGGACTTTTGTGAAATAAAATGGATAAATTAAAAAAAAAAAAAATTTTTTAAAACAATAATTTATTTTGGCTTTAATCTCAAGTCTCATGCATGGAGATAAAAAAAAAGTTGGTGTCGTTTTTCTTTTTACTATTAGATAAAGAATGACGGTGTGATCTGTTGCCTGTACTGAAGTTCTTTGACTTTGTTTTATTTCCACGTCATTTAACTCTCCCCTGCTTCCTCGGTCAGAGCAGAAACGTTGCTCTGACGTGTAAACAGCAGTGAATCTGCTCCTGCTCTCACTCCTCAGAGGAGTTGACTTTATTTTCTTCTTTATTATTTAGCACTTTATATCACGTCAGAAAAGATCCGGGTTTTAATCCGAGACGTTCGATTCGATTAGTTTTTGTACCGTGTGAATGTCGTGGAACTCAAAGCTAGATTTGGGTTGTTTTTGCGTTGAACCAAAAGAAAAATGAACGGGTTTTTGAATCAGAGTGATGAATATATGTGAAAACTCGGAGCTGGGAGAGAGTGGTGTAGATCCGGTGGAACGACCGATAAACGTTTGCAAGCGTCTCGACGCGGATTTTTCCCGGCAGGTCAGGTGACGTGACGAAATGTGGGTCAATGAAGGAGTCCTCGCCTGCGGGACAGGCATGTCTGTTAATAATAAACCTCCTGAAAACCAAAAGAATGAAAAAGCTGAGATTTGATCACAAAAATTGACATCAGATTCTTCACAACACGAGGACGCTTTTTGTTTTTAAACCACTGTCTTTATTTAGCGTTATCCGCGTTCCCTATGTCTGAGTGGGACACAAACACAGTGTGAGATTTTGACTCCGCACGTCCCCTTGCACTTTCCCCATTCCCTTAATTTAATCCTGAAGTGTTTGAACTCCACAACAACTCGACAGCGATTACGCCATTCACGTTTTTTTAATAGCTACATTTTAACGTTATTGTTCTGTGAAAAGCATGGCTTCTCCTCTAGCAGCTTCCTTCAGCCATCTCTCTCTCTCTCTCTCTCTCTCTCTCTCTTCAGTTAATTCGAGAAACGATCATTTATGTTGCTGTAAAACGCTGAAGAATCGTAAACCCCTCTGTGTTATTGTGTAACAGTTTACACAGCCCTGACACTGGAGACTCCTTCCACAAATATTAAAAAAAAATAAAAAATCTCCTTACTCGCTGATGCTATAGAAACGGTAACGTGATCGAATCTGCACATTAACCTTTGACTACTTTTTTGTAATAATACTTTTCCGTAATCGTCATGATTCTCTCTCAGCCGATTGGCTGAAATAAGACGGGTATCACGTCAGTGTTATGCGTCGAAGATCGCAACCAATCGAATTTGCAAGTGGACTCGTACCTCATCATCATCATCATCATCACCACCACACCGGATTCATTTCGCTAAAGCAGCCAAAAGATGGGGATGTGCCCTTGTTAGCCTCCCTATCGAGTGCACTTGATCACTCCTGTACCTGGTAGTTGTGTTACTTTTGTTGACCACTAGAGGGCGTTATATGTATGCTGCATCACGTTACCAAAGTCCTACAATCTGTTGTGTTTAGTATAAACACTTTAGCGAGGAGATCAAATACACAACAAGCAAACTGACGCACAACCGAACAACAAGCGAAGGGCAAGAAGATGTCAATCATCCAAACAACAAAATGTTCTGCGTTGTGTTTGTGTTCGTGCTTTTTTTTTTTTTTTTTAGGGATCATCAGTTTATTCAATTAATTATTCCATTTATTCAGTACTAATAAACGTGTGTGGAGGCTCAGTGGAGTCGGTTGGTTTGTTTGTTTGTTTTGAATTTTGCATGACGGCGAGAGCGCACTTGACGTAACCAGCTGTGCCTTCAGCTTTAGGTATTTTACTAAAAGGTACCGTTGTGTTTGTGTAAAGAAGGGCTACGTCTCTGTAAATATCTCTGTAATGTACAAATTAAACTCTTAAAGTATTAATTGTGGATTTTTTTTTTTGGAGGGGGAGATTTTGAATCAAGCTTTTTATAACAGGCTTTATTTATCAGTATTTATATATATATATATATATATATATATATACACACACACATATATATATATATATATATATATATATATATATATATATATATATATATATATATATATATATATATATATATATATATAAATAAAAAAGGAAAAAACCCAATTTTAATAAACGGTGGCTGTACATTAGTGTGTGCTGTGTGTGTGGTGTTTATTTTAAAATCTGATTTTTATAAAAAATAATCTATTATTATTATTGTTGTTATTGTTATTATTAGAGGTAAAAGAGCTCTCAGCTATGACTGAGTTCTCAGACCCATGTCTCTCTCTCTCTTTCAATTCTACAGGCTATACTGAGCTATCTCTCTGTGTGTCTCTGTCTCTCTCTCTCTCTCTCTCTCTCTCTCTGCATATAAGGTTTAGTGTAAGATCCCTAACTGATTCTTCTGCCCTCAGACAGACAGACAGAATAATGAACACACAGACTCACACAGGCAGATAGACAAATGTATTGATTGATATAATTGATGACAGACAGGTAGAGAACAAAGACTGTCAAAAGCTAAGCAGTGGCACACTGTTGTATACTGCGACATTCTCTCTCTCTCTCTCTCTCTCTCTCTCTCTCTCTCTCTCTCCCCAGATGAATATGCTGCAGTGTGACCTTTTCTCCTGGGTGAGGTTGCCAGATTTCAGCCTGATCCTCCAGCATCAGAACCGAGGATGTGCACAAGCTGTTTTTGTCTCACACACACAAGGAACAAAAGGCTCAGATGCAATGAGAAGAAACCTGAGGTGAGTTGTGAAAGTGAGAGTGAGGGAGTGAGAGAGAGAGATGATAGAAGCCCAGACAGAAATCTAGCTAAAGTAGAGGGAGGAGTGGAAGGACAGACACATCCATATGGGAGTGATGGATCCATGGAGTAAGAGTGATGGAGTAAGTGATGGACTGAAAGTGAGAGTGATGGAGTGAGAGAGAGAGATGATAGAAGGCCAGACAGAAATCTAGCTAAAGCATAGGGAGGAGTGGAAGGACAGACACATCCATATGGGTGGATGGAGTGAAAGTGATGGTAATGGAGAGCGAGCGATAGAGTGAAGGACTGAAAGTGATGGAGTAAAGGAGTGAGAATGATGGAGTGATGGAGTAAGAGTGATGGAGTGATGAAGTAATGGAGTGAGTGATGGAGTGAAGGAGTAAAAGTGGAGTGATGGAGTGAAAGTGAGGGAGTGATGGAGTGATAGCGTGAGAGCAATGAAGTGAGAGTGACAGAGTGAGGGAGTGATGGATTGAGAGTAATGGAGCGATGGAGTAAGAGTGATGGGGTGATGGTGTGAGAGTGATGGAGTGAGTGATGGAGTGAAAGTGAGGGGGTGATGGAGTGAGAGTGAGGGAGTGAGAGTAATGGAGTGATGGAGAATGAGGGAGTGATGGGGTGGTAGAGTGAGAGTGATGGGGAGTGATGGGGTGGTGGAGTGAGAGTGATGGGGTGAGAGTGATGGAGAGTGAGGGAGTGATGGGGTGGTGGAGTGAGAGTAATGGAGAGTGAGGGAGTGAGAGTGATGGGGATTGAGGGAGTGATGGAGAGTGAGGGAGTGAGAGTGATGGAGAGTGAGGGAGTGAGAGTGATGGGGATTGAGGGAGTGATGGGGTGGTGGAGTGAGAGTGATGGGGAGTGAGGGAGTGAGAGTGATGGGGATTGAGGGAGTGATGGAGAGTGAGGGAGTGAGAGTGATGGGGAGTGAGGGAGTGAGAGTGATGGGGTGGTGGAGTGAGAGTGATGGGGAGTTTGGGAGTGATGGAGAGTGAGGGAGTGAGAGTGATGGAGAGTGAGGGAGTGAGAGTGATGGGGTGGTGGAGTGAGAGTGATGGGGAGTTTGGGAGTGATGGAGAGTGAGGGAGTGAGAGTGATGGGGTGGTGGAGTGAGAGTGATGGGGAGTTTGGGAGTGATGGAGAGTGAGGGAGTGAGAGTGATGGGGTGGTGGAGTGAGAGTGATGGGGAGTTTGGGAGTGATGGAGAGTGAGGGAGTGAGAGTGATGGGGTGGTGGAGTGAGAGTGATGGGGAGTTTGGGAGTGATGGAGAGTGAGGGAGTGAGAGTGATGGGGTGGTGGAGTGAGAGTGATGGGGAGTTTGGGAGTGATGGAGAGTGAGGGAGTGATGGAGTGAGTATGTTTATGAT